>NC_056727.1:309360814-309618314 GCF_019279795.1 Protopterus annectens
AACTTTCATGAGGTCTTTACTCTGAACAGACTCTCTCTCTAGGCAGCAGGTGGACCCTATAAAATCCATTTATTATTATTTTATACATTTGTTAACTGGGTAAACTCACTGGAAACAAGTCTCCCTTTTCAGGGTGACCTGGTTACTCTGTCTGTTCAAGTGGCTTGTTTAGAGTCACACAGTAAGCAAATGGAGGTGGAAGGAATCAAACTCTATATCCCTGACTCCAGGAACTAGCTCAGTAACAGATCACAGCCTTAATCATCTGTGCTGAGAGCTTGAGATCTGCAGGGCACAGGTCTCAAATCCCCACACTTTACACCAAAGTCCAGTGCACAACCAACACACGGTGGCTGTACACAATGTAGCTAGTTCATTAGCATAGAAAAGATATGTGCCCCTCATATGAAACATCCCCTTTATATAGTATGTGCAGTCTATTGCATAGCAGAGATACTACATCAATTATTTAAAATTAAGCATGTCAAAAGCTAGCTACACCAAAATAAAACTTTTGAACAGATTCAAAGACATTTAAATTAAATACAACTTATCCGTCTCGAGAATAATTTTTACCTCTGTCCATATACCTGTTTGTCTTCAACAATTTTTCATATCTGTAGTATTTCAACAAGGCTGCTTTATTTTGCAAATGGAATAAAAAAAAATTTCCATTTTGCACAATTCTTGTCATACTCTAGCTTTTGCTGGAGACAACTCAAGGAACCTGCCTCGCTCTCTCTAATTCTTCATTACCACCATTCTCACAGTTTCCATCTTCTTGGGGCACTACTTGTAACAATCCTGGTAGATCGTTCCTATAATTTTGATGCATTTGTCTTCTACAAAATTTCTTAAGTCCTTTTATACATTTTCCAATATTCCCTCAAGAATAAAGGACCTTGGTCTAGCCACTTTACCAGATACTAAAGATTCATGCCCTGGTCCTTCCCATGTTTTTTTTTTTTTTTTTTTTTTTTTTTTTTTAACTGTTTCTTTGTCTCAGACATATAAATCTGGTAGTCTCTTGCAGTTTCTATCAGAACAGTATTTCTTTCCCAGTCGATTCCTTTCTAACATTTTCCTTTCTTTGTAATAAATTTCAGACATCAGTAGAAGGATGAAGGGGGTACTTAAGCTTTCAACATTTCCATCGTAAGAGTTGAGCTTATTATAAACTCAGTCCCTGTAATGAAGTATTACTACATGTCAAAACTGCAAGATGACAATCCTCACTGTTTTGTCTAATGCTCTTTTGCACTCATGACATTTTTCAGTTTCATTAGTTCTGTTAGTGTAACACGGACACTAAGTCTAAATTATTTTAAATTCCTGAAATTTGCCTTGTGAACCACTGCGAAAAATTACATCTTGTTGCATTTATCAGTCTGATTAATTTAGGGAACTTGCTATACTAATCCACACAATAAGTACATGCCTTCTTTTAACTAGAACAAATCTATACATAATCAGTTCCACTGAAAATATCCTCTTCACTACCAGGAAGTCCTTGGAGCATAAACTAATATCTCCACTTTTAGAATGTTGCTATGGTATGCAACATGGATGGCACAACCTAGAATTACCTGTTTGAAGCAGACATTCCTGGCCAAGAGATTATATATCTCAACATTTTTTTGTATTTTAGCATCCACAAATTTTATTAATGTATAGTTTTCCCCACATTCAGCCAAACTACTTTTGTTGCGAGTTATGTCTATGCTTTTTGTAGATTAGGTTTATTTTTATTTACCAAAACATGCAGGTGTTCACAGTGACATTTGAGAAATAGGCCAAACGGAGGTGTGGTAATGATTACAGGTTATGCCCTTCTGCAAAGAAGAATTTCTGGGTAGATAGATCAGTGATGGCCAAGGTCCTTACATGAGTTTGAATTCGAGAGATACTGCCAAAAATCTTAATTATGGATGTGTTAAACCTGTGGACCAGACCACATTAGTCTCTTGGAACTTGGCAGCTAGAAAGGATGGGGAAGACAATAAGAGAATGATTAGATCAGCATAAAGACTTCCGACTGTCCACAGGGAAGGTGCTGCAAATAAATACTGAAATGCCTGGCAGCATAATTTCTATGTCTGATATTAGCAGATAAATGGAAAGTAATGAACCAACTACCCAGAGTACACTATAAAACTGAGAAGATATGTATTTTTGGTGCCAATGTCTCTCCAAATTATTTTATATACCAGTTAGACTTGCTGGTATAAATCCAGTGATTAGAACTGGCTTCTGGTGGTTTAGAGTACGTTATTGTTTTTTTTCGGCTTTTCCCGGTTAGGGGTCGCCACAGCGGAACTCCGGTCCGCTAATGATTGGCAGTAGATTTTCACGGTGCCAAGTTACCAGCTCGACACCCAACCTTCAACAAAGGCACGCCCATTCACGCATGTCTTTCGGAATGCCACTCTACCGTGGGGAGAACATGCAGACTCCACACAGAAGGCACTCCCCGCGCACTAGCTGAGAATCGAACGGGAGAACCTCTTGCTGTGAGGCAACATCGCTACCGCTGGTTTAGAGTATAATGGACAGAAATGTGTCTTCATGTGGTCTGGAAATGCCCCATGCTTGGCAGTTTTCAAGCAGGATCTGCAGAAACTGGTCTTGGAAATCTTGGAAATGTCTGCACTTTGTCATCATGTTTTCCTTTTGATTTTTCTTATAGGACAGGAATTATGGGACAGAAACTGACCGATTTTGATGTACTTTCTGGTAGTGTTCTCTGAAAAAGGCCATTAACAACAAATGGGAATCCCAGGATCCCCTAAGATTGCTTTTGTTATCCAGCAAATGAAGGAATTACATGATTTACAATTAAAGTAAAGTGCAGGGCCATCCGGACACCAAGTACTTTCCAGGTGGTCCCTTTAATCAAGTACACATCTGAGCTTAGATTATCAACTGCAGACTAGCTTGTAAGCACGGTTAGAATTTTTTTTCTTCTTACAACTTGGAAGGTACTTCTTTCTTTTTAGTTGTGTGATGATGTTAAGCTAGCAGATCTTTAGGGTGACTGTTGTTTTAAAGATAGTGGGTGTCAGGGTATATTTATGGTGTGTGTTTTCATATGGAAAAGTTGATCACAATCTATGAAAAATGTCCTGCATTTGATTTTACTGTTTGTTTCTCATTTAAATGCAATGACTATAAACTACTGGTTATAATAGTATGTTTTTAATAAAGTTTGTTATTTGAAAAAAAAAACAAAAAACAAACTACCTCTTCTAGAATTATGAAGAGGCAGGAAGAGATTCACCAGTCCCTGTTTCAAATGAGGTTCAACTGCTGCACATCTTTAAGTAGGATATTCTGAGTGTCTCAAAATCTCTGCTGAGACTGTTTAGACTCTTGGTACAGCTCGTTCTGGAGCAAACCCAACAGCTTTAAGACACAGATAATCAAAGCCATACATGCACAGCCCTACTAGTCCTTGACGACATTTCTCAAAGCTTGGGCAAATTCAAAGCACTCTTTTCTCCCCATCATCAGTAGCAGCCACAGACCATTGTTAAGGTGGCTGCACTTAGGATGCCAGGTTGTCTTCTAAAGCAATATGGCAGGCATTACAGAAAACAAGATCATGCCAAAAATTTTCACATCTTCCTTGGTCTGCAAGGCAGGTAATTTCTTGTTTGGGGTTGGATGGGTCTGGAAGAAGACGACAGGGATGCAGAAGTTTCTTCCTCCTATGTGGATTTTAGATACTGAAAAGGAGAAGACAGGATAGAAAGATAAACCACAATGGTGAGAAGTCACCAGTTAAGTTGTAAGAGAGCTGGACAAAAATAACTTCAATTGAAATGGGCATCCAGTATTCAGGTTCTGGGTTCCTCATTTAAGAAGGAGAGCCTCAGCCACGCCAATTCAAGCCAAGCCATTCTTCACGTGTACATACATTACACTGTAACAATGGGCACACCATCCACACACTCAAAACTACAACAGACAAAATGGAAGCCTACTCCGGAAGTAGCAGGAACAGCCTTAACCATGTTACTCCAAACTTCAGTCTGGCAGAGGAGCATGGGCTCTTGCTACGTCTAAGAAAATCTTATGATTTATTTCCTGGTAGCAAGGTGGCAAAATGCTGCGGTCAGTGGGTTCCCTGCTGGAATGAAGAGATTATAAGGGGGTTGGCTACAGGATTTCTTGGAAAGGACTCACTCCATTCAACTTGTGGCTAGTAAAATAACACCTGATTACGGCTTTAGTTAAAGAATTTGGATGCTTCCACCTGCAAGAACAGAATCATTCTTCACAGGCTCCACAGAGGGGGTAACCCAAAGCTTCTCCTCTTTCCTAAATAAACACAGAAGAACTTCTGAAATAGAGGAATAGAAGTCAGAATCCAGCCCATAGATAGCCTTATAAGTCTTAAACTCTAACCAGATAAGGGGTCATATAGGAGAAAAGTCATATGGGAAAGACAAAATGACCAGCCTATCTAAGAGATAATTACTTCCACACATAAGGCTTTTGACAGCAGTCAGAATGGTAGAAAATTTGCCTGCCCCCCCAGCCCCCCCCCCCCACTCCCAATCTATCGGAGCAATCTAATATATCATCTCAACTGGTGTTAAGCACTTAGAATGCCTGCACTGAATGCAAGTGAAAATAGATCCAGCATGAAGGCATGCTTGCCAATAAAGGTGCACTGCTCTAGGCTTGTAGCTACTGTCAGGCCATATTCCCTAAGCATGTGCTTCCATGCTGAGATGTAAACTTCCCATCAGATATCAAAAATCTATGTGAATTCTAGTCTATTAAACCATAGTGTCTCACATTGAATGGCCTGGAGGATTCCACAACTTGTGTCAACATACCATAATGGGACCAGACACAGACTCTTAGGGTGGTATGTCCATGGCTAAGAATACTCCAGATCCAGAGTCAGTTGACTCTATTCCTATGATTAGGTCAGCTGACCTGAGACTAGGCAGTTTACTACACCTATAAATACATCCCTCATGATGGAAACCTGAGTGAATCTCTCCTCTGGGCCCTTCATCATCATCTGCAAAAGAAGAAGAAGACATGTAGGCTTGAGCCATAGCTAGTCAAGGACTAAATTACCACCTGTGAGGACTGCAAGGTCATTTTAAGAGCAGATTTCATTTTACAAGGGCTAGGTCAAAGCCTGCACTATGAGGCTCGGTCTCTGTGATAGTGTTTTAACTGATGTCTGGGTCTGCTCTGTGGAAATGATAGCAGTTCCTGTAAGAAGAGCTTTCAACTGCCACTCTTCTGTGAGTGATGCAAGCTAGCAGCTTATCCCTCAAGCATCTTAAAGTGGCAGTCCTGCACATACCTCTCAACCTGTAAACATTGAAAACAAGAATAAAGGCCTGATTGAAGGCTTAGTGTCTGTTATTCTAAAAGTGTATTAGTTCTCGTTTAACCATTTGGGCCAGTTATTTTACATTAAAAAGGTGTGGTCTGCACTCTTGTCAGAGGAGAGATTCTGCCCTTCTGAGCTGGGAGCTTCTGGTTAAAGGCTTATTGTGCCTATTTGAATGGTTTCTTTCTGAAATTAGTACGTCTTGTTTGCTGTAGCATAGACTAAATTCAGACCTGCTGAATCAAATTTTGTTTATATAACTTGAGCACTAATCCAGACCATCTTTTTTTGGAGAAGGTTCCCCTGCACCTTAGTGGCAGGAGTGTGCAGTTAGAACTTGTCTGATCGAAGACTGCTGGAACGGGGCTCAGTTTTTATCTTTTTATTGGTTAATGTGTTTAAATCAGTTTGCTCATTTGCTACTGTAATAATAAAAAAAAAAATATATAAACTTTATGCATCGCCGTTTAGCTAGGGTTAAAGTATTCCCGGCGCCATAAAGTCTGCTCCTCAAATTTTCCCTTAGAACAAGCCAGTTTTTTAGTTTTAGCACTAAAATCTGTTTCTTTGAGCTCAGCACTTGTTCAGAACTCATTGTAAGCACTAAATAAGCTACAAATTACTACAGCACTCAATTTTCCTCACTAGTCTAGAGGACAATAGTTTTTAGTACTTGATAAATAAGCACCTATCCAGGCATGTCTAAGGGTCAGCTCCCGGTGTTTTCCCCTGTCTACCTGATGAATCTGGGCATCTTGGGGCAATGCAGCAATTGCCTCATGTACACAGACAACCGTCTCATCCTACCACCCAACACTGCAACCTGTGAGAGATGCACTTATATAGCCAAACTGGAAGCAAAGCTGTCTTCACCCAAGACTGGATTAGACAGTCAAGAGGAGAAGGAAAACACTTGCATCACACTCATCACAGTCCCTCAAAACCTACACCACCAAAACACGCACAAAGAAACATGAAACACACACCTACATTCACGGAGGCTCTCAATAATAAAAATCTGCTCAAGTAACAGAGACCTCCAAAGCAGAAACGCAAGCAACATCCACCCCCCAACACAACCCAAATGACACACAGTCCACAAACTCAGTGTGCCACTCAACCACAGCCCATGAGGCATAACAGCATACTCAACACTCAAGTCATAGGTGACTCTATTGTCAGGCACACTGATGTTCCAATTACCAGGCTAAACAAGGAGAAAGTTACTGTCAGCTGCCTGTCGGGTGCCAGGATCCGCCACATAACGCACGCACTCAGATCACTCCACAACAAGTACAAATATGACTCTATCATTGTCCATGTTGGTGTGAATGACCTGAGACGTACCTACCTGGACTACATGGAGGAGCTCTCCGATCTTGTAGCCCAGGCAGGTATGACCCTAGCCCTGAGTAGCATCTTCTCATCACCCAGAATGATACCACAGTACAAAGACAAAATGGCTGACTTCAACAACTGGCTAACATTCTGGTGTCATTCTAAGAGGATCCAGTATTTGTCTTCCTGGGATGACATGATCGACAGACCACGATGCTTTGCCAGAGATGGCCTGCACCTGTCACCATTGGGATTCCGGATACTGGCTAAGGCTCTTGCCACCCCTATAGTGCCTTTTTTAGGCAAGGTTCAAATGACAAATTCACCACCTTAACAGATACAAGCAAGCAAAATCTGAGGGTAATGCTACAAAAATGCTAGAAGTCTAAACTTCAAAATGCATTCACTTGAGGCACTCCTTAAAATGGAGAACATTGACATCTGTGCAGTGACAGAGACCTGGTTCAAGGCTCCAGAGAGCACCCCTGCATTGCCAGGCTATAATTCATACCACACCTTTCAGCCACCTAACCTGGACTGAAACACTAAAGGCAGAGGCATGTCATCTTCATTAAGGATATCCACACCTCCAGGCTAGTTGCTCAGCATAATGCATCCGAGATTATCCAAGTGCAACTAACTCTGGGCAAGACCGCAATCCAAATTGTAACTTTCTACAGATCCTCCACCATGCCCCAGGATTACCACTCCTCATTTCTTGATACACTGGAAAATATTAGGGTACAATCCAACACCCTAACAATGGGCGATTTCAACTACCCCACCATTAACTGGGAACTCTACTCATGTACCAGCTCTTTTGCTCAACCTTTTCTGGAATTCATAAATTCCAATGCCTTGGATCAACTTATCCACACCCCCACCAGGGGCAGCAATATCCTAGACCTGGTTATTACCAACATGGGCGACCGGTGTTCCACACCAGAGGTCAATTCCTCATTGGTCAGATCCAACCACAAGCTAATCACCCTAGACATCCACATCTCGCCCCCAACCCCCATTAGGGAAACCACCATAAAAATTTCTCCAAAGCCAACTTCACGCTTCTTAAGACAGAAGTGGCAAATTTCACAACATCTATGCAGACGGACAATAGAGCTATGACTGCTGAATCCTACACAAATGCACTTTATAAACACTTACATGAGTGCATGGATCGTGCTATCCCTAACAGAACCAAGACGCTATCCTCCAAAAAAGTAAGCCAATGTGGTGGTCCCCTGCCATAAACAAACTCTACAACAGAAGAAAGAAACTGCTGAAAAAACGAGTAAAATCCCATGATTGGAGGAAGTCCCTGGTCAGCCTCAGTAAGCAGCTGAAATCCCTCATAAAATCCTCCAAAGCTAGTTATGAAAACAAAATTGCCACTGATTCTAAAGACAACCAGAAAGCATTCTATAGCTATGTCAAGAATCTCAATGGCAACACTCAGATCTGCTCTGAGCTACAGCACAATGGCACTAAATATACAGAACCAACAGATATTGCCAACATCCTGGCAGATAGGTTCAGTGCCAACTTGACCCCCCCCCTCTCATCCCCTAAAGGGCCCATCTCTATACCGGAAGAATGCAAAGTTCCTGTAATCACGGCTGCACAGGTGAAAACCACACTCTGCAAAGCCAAGAACACAGCATCCATGTGACCTGACAAAGTACAGTTGTGTACACTTACCATAAATGTAGATGATAGTGTGTATTCACTGTTGCAGTCATTACATTTGGGTAATCTGCTTGCAGGTTGCCCTCAGTTGGCCTGATTAACAAAGTCTTGGGTCCTGCGTCGGTTGCTGTCCCTTCTACCGTCAGGTCGTCAGGGGTATAAAACATGCACCCGACGCCATCACCTCAGGTTTTCTTGCCCCAGATGTCAGGTGCCCCCCTAATGGGGTGTAAATAAACATAAAAACACAAAGGTATACCTCCAACAAAAAGCAAATACACCAAAAAGGCTTTTAAGCATAGTAAAGGAAAGTAGAGGTATAGCCAGAAGAAGTTAGGGGGCTGGAGGGAGGGTAACCAGGACTGAAACAGTGAATACACTCTAACATCTACATTTATGGTAAGTGTACACAACTGTACTACGTTCTTTGTGTTTCACTGTTGCAGTCATTACATTTGGGTAGATTCCCAAAGCTATGGTTGGGAGGAGGAGTTTATATAGCATTAGGGGCAGCTATATAGCCCTGCAAGAAAGTAGTGGCAAAGCCAGCTCTGGATTTAGAGAAAATTGGAAAATGATAATGCTTGGTGAAAGTATGTACAGAAATCCAGGTAGCAGCTTCTAGGATGTTCCTGGTAAGAAGACCTCTGAGAAAGGCTGCAGAAGTAGATGCAGCCCTGATGGAGTGAGATCTGATCCCCTGGGGGATAGGTTTTCCATGGTGCTTATAACAGAAATGAATGCAATGGCTTATCCATTTAGAAATGGTTTGTTTTGAAATAGCCTTCCCCTCTGCCCCTGCAGCAAATGCTACCAGCAGTTGTTCAGATTTTCTTCGGGGTTTAGTCCTGTCCAAGTAGAATCTAAGTTGTCTGTGCACATCCAAGGAATGCAGAATCCGTTCCCCTTTGTTCTGTGGATTGGGAAATAAGGTTGGCAAATGAATGGACTGATTAAGAGCCACACTGGATACCACCTTGGGCATGAAGGATGGATTGGTCCTGAGTGACACCCTGTCCGCATGAAAGATGATGAAAGGCTCCACTGCCATAAGGACCTGTAATTTAGATATCCTTCAAGCTGAAGTGATTGCTAAAAGGAAAGCTGTTTTCCAAGAAATACATTTTAAGTCTGCAGTAGCAGCTGGCTCGAAAAGAGGTACAGTGAGTTTCTCCAATACAAAGTTAAGGTCCCAGGCAGGGATTGGTGCTCTCCTGGGTGGTCTCAAGTGTTTGGCCCCTCTGAGGTACTGCTTGAGCAGAGGATGAGAGAAGAGGGGAGGTTCTGTGTTATAATGAGCTGAAATGGCTGAGGTATGTATTTTAATGGAGGAAAAAGACAGGCCCTTGTGAAGCATCTCAGTTAAGTATTGCAAAATCTGAGGTAAACTGGGCGCTGCTGTGCTCATCCCTTGAGATTGGTTCGAGGCACAGAATCTTTTCCAGTTTTCAGCATAAGATTTTCTAGTACTAAGCCTCCTTGCCTCTAAGATGACATCCATCACAGGTTTGCTGAGGGTTGATAAGGGTGAATTTACATGATTAGCCAGGCTGCAAGGTTCAATGTTGGAAGCTGAGGGTGCAGAATTTGTTTCTCCTGCTGAGACAGCAGGGAAGGGGTCTGAGGCAGGTGCCATGGAGATAACTGCGACACACTGTGCAGGAGGGGGTACCAGTGTTGGCGCTGCCAGTCTGGAGCAATCAAGATCATCCTTGGTTTGTCCTGTTTGACTTTTAGTAGAACTTTGGAGAGCAGAGGCAGCGGGGTTAAGGCATAGACTGAAGGACAGAGCATCCACTTTCCAGGCTTGTTTGTGGGGAGTCCTTGTGCAAAACTTGTCCAACTGGTAGTTCTGGGGGGAGGCAAATAGATCTATGTCTGGGCTCCCCCATTCGCTTGTCAACATGTTGAAAAAACTTGGTTCCAATTTCCACTCGTGTGGGTCCATGAGGTTTCTTAGTCCGTCTGCCAGTGTATTTAATATTCCTTGCAGGAATTGAGCTTGTAGGTGCACTTGGTAGCTCAAGGCTGTGTTCCACAATGCCATGGCTAGTTTGCAGAGGGGGTAGGAATGTGTACGCCCCTGCTTGTTTATGTACCACATAACCGTGGTGTTGTCCGTCTTTACCATTAGTTGTCCTGGAAGAATGTAGTCCTTGAAGGCTGTCAGAGCATTATGTACAGCTAACATTTCTTTTTGAATGATATGTAGGTGCATTTGACTTGGGTTCCATTTGCCCTGAATGCACTTCCCTGCCAGGTGAGCCCCCCATGCATAGTCTGATGCATCTGTTGTTAGGGTTTGGGCAGCAGGGGGTAGTGTGAATGGTAGTTCCTTGTTTTGGTGGCAGGCCTCTGCCCACCAGAGGAACTCTAGGCGTAGGCAAAGTATGACAGGAATCATTGTTTCTAGGCTGTGAGAATGTTGACTCCATAGGCTTTTTAGATACCAATGTAGTTTCCTCGTATGCAGTCTTGCATATAAAATTAGAAGAATGCAGGAGATCATGAACACCAAGGTTTGCAGTATTTGTCTTGCAGATAGCAGGGTTTTTGTGGCCACTTGTTTGAAATAGGTTACCAAATGAATTTGCTTTTCTGGCCTAAGGTAAGCCATCTGGGAAGCTGTATTCAAGCTTGCTCCCAGGAATGTAATTTGTTGACAGGGTACCAGTTGTGATTTCTTTTCGCTTATGGTGACCCCAGACAAGTTAGAAACCTTTTTACAAACGCCAGATGATTCAAAAGTACGCCCTGTCTTTCTGCCTGAATTAGACAATCGTCCAGGTATGGGTATATTTGAATACTTCTTTGCCTGTAAAATGCAATAACTGGAGCCAGGCACTTTGTGAATACCCTGGGCACAGTAGACAAGTCAAAGGGCAGTGCAGAGAACTGATAATGCATGTAGCCTGCTTTGAAGCACAGGTATCTTCTGCAAGATTCCCTGATTGGGATGTGCAGGCATGCTTCTTTTAAATCTAGTGTTGCCAATCAGGCGTCTTTGCCTAGCATAGGAAGTAATTGAAGAGTCAACATCTTGAATTTTGGAATCTCCAGAAAGGAATTTAGAGTAGACAGGTCCAGGATCGGACGCCATGATTTGTCTTTCTGGGTACCAGAAAAAGTCTGGAGTAGAAACCTTGTCCCTTTTCCTCTTCTGGTACCAGTTGAATAGCCCCCATGCTTAAGAAGGAAAGTACTTGTTTTTGAGCGTCTGCCCACTGATTTGGGGGCAGGTCTAGCCACCCATTTGGTGTTGGCAATGTGTGGAAATGAAATCTGTATCCCTGGGATGCTATATTTAAAACCAATTTGTCCTGGGTTATGAGTTCCTAGTTCTTTGCATGAAGAGCAATCTTTCCCCCAAAAGGGGTGGTCAAATGATAAGTGCTTGGGAATTTTAAAAGGAAGTCATTGAGACTGTTTACCATAGGGGGGTATCTTATTTCCAGATTTGGAAGTGGAAGCCCCCCACTGCTTAGTTCTGAGAATCTCCTGGGACTGAAACCTGGGGTTTTTGCTGTGTGTGGGTTTGGCTTGAGAAGACCTGGAAGGGACTGGAAAGAACCAATTCTTAGTAGGCCAGTGCCTACTAAATCTAGAAGGTTGCACTTGTAAACAAATCTTTAACAAAAAACAGCAAAGCAAGCCGGAGCTAAAAACCTTGAAAAATTTAATGTAAGCACTTTCTGAAACGTCAATACGTTTCCTTCCTCAGACATACAATAACAAACCATTACTAATACATATTTTATATATATTGCATATAGTAATGTTCAAAAGTTTTTAGCAATGAATTTGTTTTTAGTAATTATTGTGAGTAATATACTAATTGGTTTATTGGGCTGTTGGTATACTATATAATCAGGCCCAAATGGTTTGTTATTGTATGTCTGAGGAAGGAAACGTATTGACGTTTCCGAAAGTGCTTACATTAAATTTTTCAAGGTTTTTAGCTCCGGCTTGCTTTGCTGTTTTTTGTTTTACACAGTTTGTTGAAAAAATCTTTAACAGTTTGCATAGATTTAGCTTTATCTTCCAACTTTTTAAGAACTTTTTCAGCCTTGTTGCCAAACAGGCGGTCCTGATTTAAAGGTGCATCCAACAATTTAGCTTTAACGTGATCAGGCAAAGACTGCTCCTTAAGTCAAGCATGCCTTCTAAGCACAGACCCAGTAACAGCAGCCCTGCAAGAGGCCTCTAAAGAATCAAAACCACATTGCCAGTATGTTTTCCAACCTGTTCAGCAGAATGCATTAAGTCTTGCAAATCTTTATTTTCCACACAGTCAGGAATCAACATAATTTTCTGTTTAAGCAATCCAATGACATGTTGCTGATATTTTAACATATGAAATTGGCAGTTTAAAGCTCGGATTGCCAAGGTTGCTGAAGTATAAACCTTTTTACCCCATCTATCCAGCGCCCTGGAGTCTCTATCAGAAGGGGTAGGATTTGTAGCAGTAGAAGCCTTAATGCCCTTGGGCCCCTGAGAAATAGTCTCTGGATCTGCAACAGGATTTTTGAAAAGGAACTTGTAGGACTCAGGAACTCTAATATGTCAGGTTTACTAGGAGCAGGAGGCAGGGAATCAGGGGCCAAACTGGATTCTGAGAAAACATCATCAACAATGTCTAGTACAGGAGGTATAGCCAAAGGCCTATGCTGAAGGGGAAGAAGGAAATCCCTAAGCCTCTTTTTTGAATCAGAAAATTCCTGGCTTTCCCAGTGAAAATGCTCCCTTAAAGAATGTAAAGTTTCTCCAAAAGAAAAATCCTCAGGAGGGGAAGCAGAGGGAATAGAATCCTTTGTATCAGAATCCTCATAAGTAGGTAAGGACAAATCCAGGTCATCAGAAGAGTTAGAAGAAACAAATCTGATCAGAAATCAAGCTCAATCCTAGGCCTCTTGGGGGGGGGGGGGTTTGACTACCCCTGATTAGAGTTATTAGATCTTCAGCCATTTATATCATTTGTTTTTTAGGCATAAGAGCCTGAGCATGTAGCCTGGGCATCAGTTTTTTAGACATGGATCGAGATTTAGGCCTTAGTAATGAAGGAGGTGTCGATTTAATATGCAAGTCTGTAGGCCTGAATACACCATCAGAAGCCGGTGTCTGCACAGCGGCTCCGAACTCATCCAAGGTAGAGACATCCGCGTGTTCCATAGTTGAAGTATCTCGCGGCATACCGGACTCCAAATGGGTCTCAGTAGAGGCCTGCGAATCAGAGTAGGTTTCTCATCCAGAAAAAAATAGGTCATTGTTCCCCTCTACTCATCACTCATTAGACCCATTATAGAGTACAATGCCCCTTTTGGTATGTACCTCACAAGACATCTACAACAACTGGAAAGGCCACAGAAATACCTCACAAAGAGAATTACCGGCCTCAAACAGATGCCCTACGCAGACTGTCTCAAAAAACTCCAGCTTTACTCCGTCGCATATCGCCTACTTAGAGGTGATTTCTGCCTAACATACAAAGGTATGTCAAACCCAGAGCTTTTGCATATGCTCCATTTAAAGAAATCCCAATCCCTCCGAGCTACATGCTCTAGGGACCTAAACCTTGTCACTACAATAAACAGAACATGCTGGAGGGATAAATTCCTGTCCCAGAGACTTCCCATACTCTGGAACAAACTACCTATCTATATCAAACAGAGCTCCTCATTAGCACTCTTCAAAAAAATCTTGATGATTGGATGGGAAATAGGAAATTCACCCCGGGGATCACCTCTGTGGTTGTGCTTGACAGGAGCACAGGAAAATAATGTTTTTGGATGGCGAAAGCCAGGGTACCTTTTCGGCTAGGCTTATATGGGCCCTAGGGCCAATAGCCTAGTGCCTACCTATGAACCTATGAAAAGTAGGACATCTGATTGGCATAAAATTTGAATACTAACTGGCACTTCACTCTTCCTGCTTCCAGTAGGAAAGTGGGATACTACTCAAACACATTTTAAAAACAGTGACAAACATGATGAAACAATATAAGCATATTGTCAGACAGCGTAATATTTGTAGACTTTAATGAACTGTACTGCAAAATTCTACCATACAAGGTAATTTGTTTTTTTCTTAAGAAAATGGGAGATGTCAGATGTTTAGCCTCTTTTTTTAAATTATTGTTGCTACTATTATGCTGGTCATGGGGTCTGGTTTTCTGTGTACTAGGCAGTTTAAACAATCACATGTAATGAGGAGATTCAGAAAACTGTGTGAAGTGGTAAATCAAGCCTTAAAACAGGGACACACTGTGCAGGAATAAATCAGGACTGAAAAAAGGAATATTCCTCCAAAATAGTGACAGTTGCGAGGCCTGGTCCTGCATCACTGTTACTTACAGCTGTGTTTTATGATGCATTCTTCTCCGAAGCAGTTGCTGACAGAGGTTGAGTGGTAATTTGACAGCCAGACTGTCAAGTTTTTGAAGCTGCTTCTATCTGATAAACACAGACTCTCTCTAATGTGTGTCAAGACTGAGATCAGTACTGTGAGAGTAGAAGACAGGAAATGCAAGACTTAAAAGCAAGGAGTGGCATGAAGTGTGCAGGCTGTGGGCACATGTATCCAAATAGGTCAGCTACCGAGAAAAGAACACTGAATATTAGCTACTGGAGAATATTAAACTCAATCAAAAAATTATCCTTGAGGTTAAAGCTAATTATAAAAATGTGTATTCTATATTTTAACCATTAGGGTATTGTGCTGCTTACACTACAGATCCAGCCTGATATCAACAGAAAGCATGCTGTTTTAATAAGAAATGAATAGAAAACATATGAATGTTACACATCTGGAGACATACCTCAAACTGCTGACTATAAGGTCAAACGTGTTTTCTTTGAAAGGAAGAAATTCTTCATCTGCTAAGATATTAAATGTTGGAATTTCAGACTTTACTGCCTTTTTCTGAAAATAAAATAAAATAACAGAAGCTACAATCATGTAAGGAATTGATTCAAACATTAAAAGTGAGAAATATTCTGCCATTTTCTTAGTGTTTTTACATATCTAGAAACATGAATTGGTGACTAAGTGAGGAAACCAGTTAGCCCACATAAAACATCACCATGAACCTTTTGACACACTTTTTATTAATTATTGCAATAAACTGCTTTTGTTGAACTTTTCCTGTCAAAATATGGCTAACTGCCATCATTACTCAAAATAGGAACTTCCAATATGGCTGCACACTGATCATATATGATTGATAGTTCTTCCAGTATGAAAAAAAAATGTGAAAAAGGGAGACTGAAACTCTGAGTTTGAATAAAATTTGATTACTGGCTAGTAATTACACTGCCTGTACACCAACAAAGAAGGAATTTGGAGCACCTGAAAGAAAATCAACCAGAAAAGGATAACAGAAAACTTTATACCTAGTAAAAATCCTGACACTGTTCAACAAAAATCTGTTCAAGTTTCAGATTTGCTGCAGCTGATCAATCATGAGGCTTTGTAAGAAGAGCTGTTTCAAGAATACTAGTGTTGGAAGACAAGCATGCAGAGAAAAAGTACAGTTTTGTACCTACCATAAATGTAGATGTCCGAGAGGAATGCATCTGCAGTCTTTACAAATGGGTTGTCCTGTCGTCAGGCAGCCCTTCGGTCGGCCGGATTCCAAAGTCTGGGTCTGGCTTCGGCTGGTGTCGCACTTCACCCGACGTCATTGCGGCAGTTATTCGGGTATAAAGGCATCAGCCGACGCCATTTTCCTCAGTGTTTCTTGCCCCAGATGCCAGGTGCCCTCTTGGATGGCTAAATTTGGATAAATGCCAAAGTTTCCAAATAGTAGAGAGCAAACACATAAAATAAGCATGTATGTACATATATACAAACAAATACACCATAATAGATCCCCGCAAGCTAGCTGAAGATTGGCAAATACCCTAGGAGTACCTCAGAGGGGAAGGAGGGTGGGTAATCCTGACTGCAGATGCATTCCTCTCGGACATCTACATTTATGGTAGGTACAAAACTGTACTATGTCCTTCAAGGATGCATCTGCAGTCTTTACAAATGGGTAGAATACCATAGCTAAACTAGGGAGGAGGAAATGAGAAGAGATTATGGCGTAGTTAGGATCCCTTGCAAAACAGCAGTGGCAAAACCAGCACGGGATCTAGAGTATAGAGGTAAGTTATAATGCTTGGCAAATGTATGCACGGAGGTCCAAGTAGCAGCCTCTATAATGTCCTTGGTAGCCACTCCTCGTAAGAAAGCTGTGGTAGTGGCTGTAGCCCTTGTGGAGTGAGGCCTGATGTTCTCTGGAGTTTTCTTTCCATGGTAGGAGTAACAAAATCTAATGCAATTTCCTATCCATTTGGAGATTGTCGGTTTAGAAATTGGTTTTCCTTCCTTTCCTGCTGCATATGCTACCAGAAGCTGGTCAGTTTTTCTACTGTTTTTTGTCCTGTCCAGGTAGTAGCGTAATTGTCTGTGTACATCCAAGGTATGTAAGAGCTTTTCTCCCCTGTTCTGTGGGTTGGGGAAGAATGTAGGAAGGTGGATAGCCTGATTTAAAGATACTCTGGATACCACCTTAGGCATAAATGTAGGATTTGTTCTCATGGACACTCTATCTTGATGGAAGATTAGGAAGGGTTGCACTGCCATTAATGCCTGTAGTTCAGAGACCCTTCTTGCTGAAGTTATTGCCAGCAGGAAAGCAGTCTTTCAGGATAAGTATTGTAATTCTGCTGTTGCTGCTGGTTCGAAAGGAGGAAGAGTCAGTTTTTCTAGCACAAAGTTCAAGTCCCATGCTGGCAATGGAGGTTTCCTGGGAGGTTTTACATTTTTAATTCCTCTCAGAAACTGTCTGAGCAGAGGATGCAAGAAGACAGGAGGATCCAAGCTGTACTCTGCTGAAATAGCTGATGCATGTATCTTGATGGAGGAATAGGACAGGCCTGTATGGAAGAGCTCCGCCAAGTACTCCAGGATGTTGGCTATGTTCACCAGTGTCACATCTTGCCCCTTTGCAGTACTCCAGAAGAGATATCTTTTCCATTTTGCTGCATAATTCTTTCTTGTTGAAGGTCTATGAGCCTCCAGGATTATGTCTTTAACCCGTTGGGATACATTCGGGTTAATTGCTGTTATGTAATGTTCCAGGCAGTTAGCTGCAGAGTTTTTAGGTTTGGATGCAGAATGTTGTAGTTGTTCTGTGTCAGCAGTAATGGGATCAGGGGCAGTGTCCATATTTGTTCCCGGGACATGCTCCTCAGCAGTGGATACCAATGTTGTCTTGGCCAGTCTGGGGCTATCAGAATGATCCTCGGAGGTTCCTCTTTGATCTTGAGAAGCACCTTGTGCATCAAAGGTAGTGGTGGGAACGCGTATGCTGTCAGGCTTTTCCAACTGAAGGATAGGGAGTCCACCTTCCAAGCAAGTGGGTGGTAAGTCCTTGTGCAGAATTTCTTCAACTGGTGATTGAAAGGCGATGCAAACAAGTCTATTTGTGGTAATCCCCATTCTCTTGTGATGGTTTTGAAGATGTCCGGATGCAGCATCCATTCGTGGGCATCTGTTGTAGTTCTGCTTAATATGTCTGCTAGAATGTTTTCCTTCCCTGGTACATAAATTGCCTGTAACTGAATGTTGTAGCTCAGAGCCACATCCCATAGGTCCAGTGCCAACCGGCATAGAGGGTATGAGTGTGTGCCTCCCTGTTTGTTGATGTACCACATAACTGTGGTGTTGTCTGTCCTTATCATCAACTGGCCTTCTTGGAGAAAAGGTCTGAATGCCTGGATTGCCAATTTTACTGCCATCATTTCTTTTAGATTTATGTGCAGATGCAGCTGGTCTTGAGTCCATAGGCCTTGAAAGCACTTGCCCATCATGTGTGCCCCCCAACCGAGGTCTGAGGCATCTGTCGTGATGGTTTGTCTTGGTTGACTTTTGCAGAAGGGCAGTCCTGTGTTTGATTGACAGGCCTGAGCCCACCATAAGAACTCTTGCTTCAGGCATGGGATCATTGGAATTTTGGTTTCTAGGCTGTGCTTGTGCTGAGACCACAAATTCTTTAGGTACCACTGTAGCTTTCTCATATGCAGCCTGGCATGAGGTACCAGTATTATGCAGGATGCCATGAAGCCTAGAGCTTGTAGCACTTTTCTTGCAGTTAGATGGCTCTGCTTTGTTAATGCCAAGAAGTAGAGAGGAAGTTGCTCTTTCTTTTCTGCAGTTAGAAATGCCATTTGTTTTGATGTGTCCAGTTCTGCACCCAGAAAGGTTATTCTTTGGGATGGAATCAGCCTTGACTTTTTGTATTGACTGTATATCCCAGGGCTTGCAGCAGGTAGATCACGCTTTGTAAGTCTTCTGTGAGTTTGTCTTTGTTGTCCGCTTGTATCAGGCAGTCGTCCAGGTAGGGATAGATTTGAATTCCCTGAAGTCTGCAATGAGCGATTACTGATGCCAGGCATTTCGTGAACACTCTGGGCGCAGTAGATAAGCCAAAGGGCAATGCTGAGAATTGATAATGCTCTGATCCTGCAAGAAATCTGAGGTATCTTCTGCAAATTGGTCTTATGGGGACGTGCAGGTATGCCTCCTTGAGATCTAGAGTTACCAGCCAAGACTCCTTGCCCAGCATGGGAAGAAGCTGCTGTAGGGTCAGCATTTTGAATTTTGGGACAATGAGGAATGTGTTTAAAGCGGACAGGTCTAGAATAGGTCTCCATTTGTTTTCTTTTCTTGGTACCAGGAAGAGCCTGGAGTAAAATCCCTTCCCTTGCTCCATAAATGGTACCTTTTCCACAGCTCTCATTCTTAATAATTGAGATATTTGTTTTAGAGCTTCTGTCCTTTGAGAAGGTGGTAGGTTTGGCATTCCTCTCTTTCCTGGTGGTGTATGGAAATGGAACCTGTAACCTTTGTCTATAGTCTGCAAAATCCATTTTCTCTTGTAATGCAGTGCCAGTTTCTTGAAAATAATGTTAGCTTTCCGCCTAAGGGTGCTTCTAGTTGTTCCCTGGTAGGCGGTGCCACCGCCAAGTCACTGTGATTGAGTTGTTGTAGTGGTGGTGGCTGTATCCGTGCCTCGTTGGTTGTTACCCTGCCACTGGCGACCCCTGTAGGCACCCCTGGACTGGTTTCTGCCTCTAGAGCGCCTATTCCTACCTCTTTGTGCCTTAGAGGAGTCCGGAAAGGACCAATTCTTGGAGGGCCAGTTCCTGCTAAACCTTGGAGGTTGAACTTGTAAGAAATCTTTCACTGTTTGCACAGATTTTGCCTTCTCTTCCATCTTTTTTATTACCTGCTGTGCGGGGGCACCAAATAAATTGACCTTGTCCATAGGTGCATCCAAAAGCTTAGATTTGACATGGTCTGGTAATGCCTGTTCTTTCAACCATGCATGCCTCCTGATAACTGTGCCAGTCATGGCTGATCTAAAGGAAGCCTCCAGTGCATCATAGCCACATTTTAAAGAATGGTTACTAACCTGCTGTATGTTATGTAACATTTCTTGAACATACTTTTATCTATAGATTCTTCTGAGGACAGCTTTTAGTCAACTGGTCAAGCATAAACTCTTGATATTGAATCATATGAAATTGGCAGTTCAAAGCTCTAGCTGACAAAGTAGCAGAGGTGTAAACATTTTTACCCCATCTCTCTAAGGACCTAGATTCCCTTTCAGAGGGGAGGGGGTTTTTAGAAGAAGTAGCTGCTACAGCTTTAGGGCCCTGGGAGATAGTCTCTGGATCTGCAAAAGGAGCCTTATATAAGTGGTGATGAGTGTCCGGGACCCTGTAGTACCTATCGGGCTTAGCAGGAGCCGGAGGTAAAGTATCAGGAGCAGTGCAAGCATCATTAAAAGCATCATCAACAACAGATAGAACTGGAGGTATAGCTAAAGGCCTATGCTGTGGCAAATGTAGAAAGGTCCTAAGCCTTTTTCTAGAGTCCGAGAAATCTTGGCCCTGCCACTGAAATTGTTCCCTCATAGCATGCAAGGTTTCCCCAAAGGAAAATTCCTCAGGAGGAGAGGCTGAAGGGATGGACTCCTCAGCATCAGAGTCTTCGTAAGGAGAATAAGAAGCCTCAGGAGGGTCTGTATGATCTGAGTCATCAGAGGAATCATCTGTGGCTACTGGCTCAGGGGGCTCTGCTCTAGGCCTCTTTTCTGGAGGAGGGAGAGAGGCCCTGTATGGATGAGGCTGGGCTCCACGAATTAAAGAGATGAGATCCTCTGCCAAAGAAAGCATATGGGAGCTGGTGCTGGGCCTGTGAGAGGGGGGCTTGGTAGGCACAGGTTTTGATGCTTTGGCTGCTTTAGCCCTGGCAAAGGCCTTAATAGACATAGCTGGAGGAGGCCTAGCAGCTCCACGTGCAGGGGTAGAAATATCTAGGGGAATGGTGTCTGATAAATCCTGGAAATCGCAACAGAAGGTTGGATTTCAGAAGCCGTTTCTACCAGGTTAGAGGAGGCCTCGGTAGAAGGCAAGTTATCGGCTGAAGAAAGAACCGCTTGTTCGGTTTCGGCCGAAACCGAGACACTCGTGGTAAGCTTAACCGCGGTTTCGGCTGAAACCGCGGTCCGCGAGTGTCGGTCCTTTTCTTTGCGTTTTTTGGTTATTTGCGTAGTCGGAGGATCCGACGGCATAATGTAGGCAAAATCGGAGCCAAAAATCTGTTCAGCAAAGTCCGAGCGACGTCTAAGCGTCCATCGGTTAAAAGAAGCACAGGCTAGACAAGCTGCTACGTCGTGGTCTGGGCCTAAACAATGTATGCAATAGGAGTGGAAATCTTTATGAGGTATTTGTTTCCCACAAGATAAACAGTTATTAACTTTCTCTGACATCGGCTGAGGCAAGAAAGAGTCCCCAACGGGGTACTTAGCTCTATAGAAGTCTTCGAAGTAGTATTCGGTAGTAGTAATCTCTGGATCTGACCGACCGGCACTTGCGAACAGCTTCTGCTTCGGGCGCCACGCGGCAAGAAAGACTGAGGAAAATGGCGTCGGCTGA
This sequence comes from Protopterus annectens, assembly GCF_019279795.1. NCBI lineage: Eukaryota > Metazoa > Chordata > Ceratodontiformes > Protopteridae > Protopterus > Protopterus annectens. Next base: position 309,382,184 of record NC_056727.1, read on the forward strand.
TGCCTTTATACCCGAATAACTGCCGCAATGACGTTGGGTGAAGTGCGACACCAGCCGAAGCCAGACCCAGACTTTGGAATCCGGCCGACCGAAGGGCTGCCTGACGACAGGACAACCCATTTGTAAAGACTGCAGATGCATCCTTGAAGGACATCTTGAGATTTTCTGCTGTACCTGACAAAATGGAAGGAACTACCTGCATTAATTTTATGAAATTACAAAGAAATGACTTGTGTTCCACAGCACGATGTGTTACTTGAGAAGGTACATTGTGTGTGCTCCAAATCAGGCCACGATAAATAGCCAAGATGTATAACAGTAAAGATGCAGTCAAACCAGCAGAAATAGTTGTTTGTAGAAAATGTGTATTAACTGTTCACCAAGCAGAAGAGAGGCAAATTAATCCCAGAAATCATGGAATGTTGGGAGGCACGTGTGAGATTCAAGCTGCTATATCCAGCTGTCTTTGGAAATTATTTCCTAAAAAATGAAAAATATTTTTAATGAAGAACAGGCTAAGGAGGAGGAAAAAAAGTTTATCCAGCAATGAGTGAGCCAGCAAGTGGAAAGAGGCTCTACTTGTCATTCTTCCAACAATAACAAAGCCCATGCAGACAGTTTACCTGTCAAACATTTTCCATTTTACCAAAGGATAATGCTTGGGACACAGAAAAAAAAAGCACAGACACTGACTAGAAGAATCAGGAGTACCTTTTACTTGAATCAGAGACTTGATGTTGGGAGATGAAGATAATCAAGAATAAGATCAGCAACACTGAAATTGATGAATAAAGGGGACAGTATAAAGCATCAATCCCAATGGATATAGGAATACACATGCAAGAAAATGTGGCAGAGAAAGATTGGATTTTTCTGACTGTAAAACTGGTGGGAGAATTATAAAATGCACCTCATTTCATGCAATTAAAGTATTTTGTTTTCTTGTTAAGATTTCTAAATTTTTTCATGATCTAAATTGTATATTATACTGTAAAACACACTTTTGTATAATCTGCAGGGGCGTTTTAAATATGAGGCGGGGGAGTCTTATTAGTGGCTTTTATATGTGTTAAAGATATTAAAGCAAGCAAGCATTTTTTTTTATTTAGTTATACAATACTCAGGCTTTATAATGCGACAAGATAAGAAGGGCTGGACAGAACTTAAAATTCATGTAAAATGATTAGTATGAATTCCACGTTTGGTCTCTACTGAAAAGAGGCCATTGGCCTAGTGGCAGTAACCCAATTAAAGTGTAAATGTCTTGCATGTTTTTGTATAATGTCTTATACAAGTTTTGTATAATCTCTATATGTGGAGCTTTTCTCTCTGGGCCTCCGCTGAAAATGTGTCTTATCCCAATCGGACTTTCCCGGTAAACAAATATAAAATAAATAAATAAAACAAAAATAAACACATAAATTAATCATAATATAATGTTGTTTACCAGAGTAGATGTCAACATTAATGTTGTTGATATTTAAGCAAACAGGCTTAAAAATAAAACAAAATAAGAAAGGTAAGGCAAATGGCAATTTTCTTGCATTTGGAAAAATATTAGCCATTTTTTTCCATCAGAAAATGCTTTCAATGGGAGACTAAGTCTGCAGCTGGGAGGCAGTTGTCCACAGTATTTCTAAACAGTGTGTTCTGAAAATTATATTCTTTCATGTAGCTGTAAAGTTGTTTTATGTTCTTTTCTCACTGCCAACTGATTTTACTTGGAAATTAGATGTCTGCAGATGGAAACCATCAATCTTAACAACTCTAAGCACACACTGCTGAGACAGAAATGTAAGAGGTACAGTACTGTTAACATTTAAATGTATACTGGCAAGCAGTTCAGTGAAAAATAAAGTTTGAATGTGTAGAAGCTTTAATAATTCAATGCACTTAATTTAACAGTGCACAATTTACTTTATTTAAAGATGGCCAGTGCACTTTTTCTTAGCGCTAAATGTTAATAATTACTGAAAAGTATACAAGTTGTTTTTCGCATCTGGGAGCGAAACAGACATAAGGAAAGAACAGACAGCAATCAGTTTAAGTAGGACTACAGGCCATAACGTGCACTTTGGCATGAGTAACCTTAATTTTAGATTACATAATGTCTGTGGGTGCAGCCATCAATTTGGGGCAACTACTCCTCCCTGGAGGTGTAAACGTCATTTGCTAAAAATGTACAAAGATGTACGAGTGTGTGTCCTATGTTAAAAAGGGATTGGGGGTTCTGAAAAATTATTTTGTTTTTGTCTGATTATTTTCATTGAAGCAAAAAGTCTCGAAAATGTAACATCGATTCAAATGGAGATGAAGAAGCAACTGTATAAGACATCAGCTTGCTAAACATTAGTCTGTGCTTGTAAGCTAGAAGTTGGAAATGCACATTTAAAGTAAATGACACAGTAATAGTTCTCTATCATAATGGTTACTGTCCGTATTATTAAGGAATGTAAATGGCCTCATAGGTAAAGACAACATGTAAAACTACTACCTTACATTAAGAAATGTAGGGTGAAAATAGCAATGTTGCAGGAGACGCATCTGGATAGACATGAGTATGTGACAAAAAGAATTTCAGAATGGGCTTTCAACAGAAAGCACAGTTGTGTAAAATCTTACTTTAACAGTAGATGTCTTTCTCTTTACTGTTGCAGTATTCTTCACCTAAGGCATATCTCGTCAAGAATAACCCAAACTCCGGCCAGTATATCAAAGCCTTCAGCTCTTATAGGCGCCGTACATCACACACACATGCTCCCCACACAAGATGTAAGACATAAAGGTGAAGTATGGACACACACAGTCCTGAAAAAGCCCCAGGAGGAACAGAATGGCTTCAGGGACAAAGAGGAACATGTGCATCCAAAAAGAATGGAAAAGGGCCCCTTGGCCAGTAGGGAAACTGAAGACAGGGCAAGAGTCAGTACAGAGTGGGAAGGAGGGAGGGAGAGTATATTCCAATAGTGAAGAGAAGAACATCTACTGTTACGGTACGATTTTACACAACAGTACTATGTCCTTCCATATCACTACCGCAGTATTCTTCATTTAAGTGAGAGTACAACAGGAATCCTGGGAGGAGGAAGGCAGAGGAACCCTCCTCAAACCCATGCTGTATACCCCTGGCAAAATGTGCTCTTGCCCTGGAAATAACATCCAACTTCTGCTGCTTGGTAAAAGTATGAACACAGGACTAAGTAGCAGCCTCAAGGAAAGAATTGGTATCCAGACCCTTGAAAAAGCCAATAGAAGAGGCAAAGTACAGTTGTGTACACTTACCATAAATGTAGATGTTCGAGTGTATTTACTGTTGCAGTCATTACGTTTGGGTAATCTGCTGTCCGGTTGCCCTCAGTCGGCCTGATTAACAAAGTCTTGGGTCCTGCGCCGGTTGCTGTCCCTTCTTCCATGACGTCAGGTCATCAGGGGTATAAAACATGCAGCCGACGCCATTACATCAGTTTTTCTTGCCCCAGATGTCAGGTGCCCCCCAAATGGGGAGCAAATAAAATTAAAAATACAAAACATATACCTCCAATCCCAAAAGCAAATGCACCAAAAGGGCTTTTAAGCATAGTGAAAGAAAGTAGAGGTATAGCCAGAGAAAAATAGGGGGCTGGAGTGAGGGTAACCAGGACTGCAACAGTGAAAACACTTGAACATCTACATTTATGTTAAGTGTACACAACTGTACTATGTTCTTCGTGTTTCACTGTTGCAGTCATTACATTTGGGTAGATTCCCAAAGCTATGGTTTGGTGGAGGGAATTATACAGCATTAGGACCAGCTATAAGGCCCTGCAAGACAGCAGTGGCAAAGCCAGCTCTGGATTTAGAGAAAAATGGTAAATGGTAATGTTTGGTGAACATATGATCTGAGCTCCAGGTAGCAGCTTCTAGAATGTCCCTGGTAGGAACACCTCTGAAAAAGGCTGTAGAAGTAGATGCAGCCCTGGTAGAATGGGATCTGATCCCTTGGGGGATAGTTTTTCCATGGTGCATATAGCAGAAACAAATACAATGGCTTATCCATTTGGAAATGGTTTGCTTTGAAATAGCCTTTCCCTCTGCCCCTGGAGAAAATGCCACCAGCAATTGTTCGGACTTTGAGACTTTGTCCTGTTTAAGTAAAATCTAAGTTGTCTGTGTACATCCAATGAATGCAGATTCCGTTCCCCCTTGTTCTGTGGATTGGGAAGGAAAGTTGGCAAATGAATGGTCTGATTAAGAGCCACACTGGATACCAGCTTAGGCATGAAGGATGGATTGGTCCTGAGAAATACCCTGTCCGCATGAAAAATGATGAAAGGCTCCACTGCCATAAGAGCCTGTAAATCGGAAACCCTTCTAGCTGAAGTGACTGCTAAAAGGAAAGCTGTTTTCCAGGAGAGGAATTTTAAGTCTGCAGTAGCAGCTGGCTCGAAAGGAGGGAAAGAGAGCTTTTCCAATACAAAATTGAGGTCCCAGGCAGGGATTGGAGCTCTCCTGGGTGGTCTTAAGTTTTTGGCCCCTCTGAGATACTTGCTTTAGCAGACGATGAGAGAAGAGGGGAGGTTCTGTGTTGTAATGAGTTGAAATGGCTGAGGCATGGATTTTTATGGAAGAAAAGGACAGGCCCTTGTGAAGCATTTCAGTTAAGAATTGTAAAATCTGAGGAATGTTGGGCACTGCAGTGCTTATGCCTTGAGACTGATTCCAGGCACAGAATCTTTTCCATTTTTCAGCATAAGATTTCCTAGTACTAGGCCTTCTCGCCTCCAAAATGACATCCATCACAGGTTTGCTGAGGGATGCTAAGGGTGAATTTAGGTGATTAGCCATGCTGCAAGATTCAAAATTTGAAGGTGAGTTTGCAGAATTTGATGGTTCTGCTGAGACAGTAAGTAAGGTGTATGAGGCAGGTGCCACGGTGGAAGATGTGACACACTGCACAGGAGTGGGTACCAATGTTGGCGAGGCCAGTCTGGAGCAATCAAAATCATTTTTGGTTTGTCCTGTTTGACTTTTAGTAGAACTTTGGAGAGCAGAGGGGGAAAGGCATAGACTGTTAGGTTTTTCCAGTTGAAAGATTGAGCATCCACTTTCCAGGCTTTTTTGTGATGAGTTTTTGTGCAAAATTTGTCCAACTGATAGTTCTGGGGTGAGGCAAAAAGATCTATGTCTGGGCTCCCCCATTTGCGTGTCAACATGTTGAAAATCCGTGGTGAGGCAAAAAGATCTATGTCTGGGCTCCCCCATTTGCGTGTCAACATGTTGAAAATCCATGGTTCCAGTTTTCATTCGTGTGGGTCCATGAGATTTCTGCTTAGTTTGTCTGCCAGAGTATTCAGCTTTCCTGGCAGGAATTGAGCTTGTAGTTGTACTTGAGAGCTCAAAGCCGTGTTCCACAATGCCATGGCTAGTCTGCAAAGGGGTTAGGAGTGTGTACCCCCCTGCTTGTTTATGTACCACATAACCATGGTGCTGTCTGTCTTTATCATTAATTGTCCTGGATGAAGATAGTCCTTGAAGGCTGTCAGTGCATTCTGTACAGCTAGCATTTCTTTTTTGATTGATATGAAGTTGCATTTGATTTGGGCTCCATTTTCCCTGAATGCACTTCCCTGCCAGATGTGCCCCCCAAGCATAGTCTGATGCGTCTGTATTTAGGGTTTGGGTGGCAGGGGGCGGTGTGAATGGCAGTCCCTTGTTTTGGTGGCAGGCCTCTGCCCACCATAGGAATTCTAGTTGCAGGCAAGGTATGATAGGAGTCATTGTTTCCAGGCTGTGACAATGCTGACACCATAGACTTTTTAAGTACCACTGAAGTTTCCTCATATGCAGTCTTGCATATGGAATTAGAAGAATGCAGGAGGCCATGAACCCCAAGGCTTGCAGTATTTGCCTTGCAGAAAGCATGGTTTTTGTGGCCACCTGTTTGAAGTAAGTCACCAAATGAATTTCCTTCTCTGGCGTAAGGGAAGCCATCAGGGCAGTTGTATTCAAGCTTGCACCCAGGAATGTAATTTTTTGAGAGGGTACCAGTTGTGATTTCTTTTCATTTATAGTGTACCCTAGACAAGTTTGAACCCTTTTTACAAATGCCAGATGTCCATGTTTTCTGCCTGAATTAGACAATCGTCCAGGTATGGATATATTTGAATATTTCTTTGCCTGCAAAATGTAGTTACTGGAGCCAGGCACTTTGTAAAGACCCTGAGCTCAGTAGATAAGCAAAAGGGCAGTGCAGAGAACGGGTAATGCAAGTAGCCTGCTTTGAAGCGAAGATATCTTCTGCAAGATTCCCTGATTAGGATATGCAGGTAAGCCTCTTTTAAATCTAGAGTTGCCAACCAGGCATCTTTGCCTAGCATAGGAAGTAACTGTTGAAGAGTCAGCATCTTGAATTTTGGAATGTCCAGAAAGGTGCTTAGAGTATATAAGCCTAGAATTGGACGCCATGATTTGTCTTTTCTGGGTACCAGGAAATGTCTTGAATAGAAACCTTGTCCCTTTTCCTCTTCTGATACTGGTTGAATAGACCCCATGCTCATGAAGGAAATTACTTGTTTCTAGGCCTCTGCCTACTGATTTGGGGGCAGGTCTGGCCATCCGTTTGGAATTGGCAACGTGTGGAAATGAAATCTGTACCCCCTGGGATACTATATTTAAAACCCATTTGTCCTGGGTTATAAGTTGAAAGTTTCTTGCATGAAGAGCCAGTTTTCCCCCCAAAGGGGCAGCTAAAAGGTAAGTGCTTGGTAAATGTAAAGGGAAGTCATTGAGACTGCTTACCATAGGGAGGTGTCTTGTTGTTTCCAGATTTAGAAGAGGAGACACCTCATTGTTTTGTTCTGAAAGTCCCTTGTGACTGAAACCTGGAGCCTTTGGAATGTCTGGGTTTGACTTGAGTGGGTCGCGAAGGAACTGGAAAAGACCAGTTCTTAGTAGGCCAGAGCCTACTAAATCTTGGAGGTTGCACTTGTAAGAAATCTTTCACAGTTTGCATAGATTTATCTTTATCTTCCATCTTTTTCAAAACTTCTTCAGCCTTATTACCAAAGAGATGGTCCTGTTGTAAAGGAGCATCCAACAAATTTGCTTTAACATGATCAGGCAGATTTTGCTCTTTGAGCCAAGCATGCCTTCTTAGCACAGACCCAGTTACAGCAGCCCTGCAAGAGACCTCCAAAGAATCAAAACCACATTGCAAAGTATGTTTTCCAACTTGTTCAGCTGAATGCAATAAATCCTGTAAATCTTTGTTTTCCACACAATCAGAAATTAACATCATTTTCGGTTTAAGCAGTCCCATGATATGCTGTTGATATTTTAGCATATGAAATTGACAGTTTAAAGCCCGGATTGCCAAAGTTGCATAAGTGTAAACCTTCTTACCCCATCTATCCAGCGCCCTGGAATCTCTATCAGAAGGGGTAGGATTTTTCAGCAGTAGAAGCCTTAATGCCCTTGGGACCCTGAGAAATGGTTTCAGGATCTGCAAGAGGATTTTTGAAAATGAATTTGTGGGAGTCAGGAACCCTGTTGTATCTGTCTGGCTTACAAGGAGCAAGAGGCAGAGAATCAGGAGTTAGACTAGATTCTGAAAAAAACATCAACAATGTCTAGAACAGGAGGTATAGCCAAAGGCCTATGCTGAGGAAGAAGAAGAGAATCCCTGAGCCTCTTTTTAGATTCAGAGAAATCCTGACTTTCCCAGTGGAAATGTTCCCGTATGGTATGCAAAGTTTCCCCAAAGGAAAAATCCTCAGGGGGAGAAGCAGAAGGAATGGAATCTTCTGCATCAGAGTCCTCATAAGAAGATACAGACACTTCCTGTTCATTAGAAGAGTCAGAAGAAATAGAATCCTGTTCAGAAGATTCATAATCAACGTCTTGCCTAGGCCTCTTAGAAGGGGGGGGGGGTTTGACTATCCCTGATCAGAGTAATTAAATCTTCAGCCATTTTGATCATTTGTTTTTTAGGCATAGGACCCTGCACATGTGGCCCAGGCATCGGTTTTTTAGGCATAGGTCGAGATTTTGGCCTTAGATTTGAAGATGGCATCGGTCTAATATACAAATCTGTAGGCCTGAAAACACCCTCAGAAGCCAGTGCCTGCACAGCGGCTCCGGACCCATCCAAGGTAGAGACATCTGCGGGTTCCATAATGAAGCATCTCGCGGCATACCAGACTCCGAATGGGTCTCAGTAGAGGCCTGCGAATCAGAAGTAGCAGGTATCAGTAGATGCGAAAGCGCCTCACTGAGTACCAGCGAACTGACGACTGGCTTAGGAGAAGCGTCATCGGCAGTTTTGGACCTCGACGGCCTGTCTTTGTCTTTTTCTTTGCATTTTTTTAGGTATTCTGGTAGTCGGATTGTTAACCGACGACATTTCTGGATAATTAAAGCATGAGCCAAAATATTTAGAAGCAAAAATGTACAGACGTTTGATAGTGCGTTGATTAAATACAGCACAAAACCAACAGCAAGATACATTGTAGTCAGGGCCTAGGTAAGGAATACAGTACAAATGAAAATCCTTATGATGTACTTGCTTCCCACAAGTAATGCAATTATTAACTTTTACTGACATCGGTAAGGAGCATGAAAAAGTTTCCCCAACGGGGTAATTAGCTTTTCAGTTGATGACTTCGGATCTGAAACTTGAAAACGAAAATTTCAGGAGTCGGACGACCGGCACTTGCGAACTGCTTCTGCTGCGGGCACACGCGGCAAGAAAGACTGATGTAATGGCGTCGGCTGCATGTTTTAAACCCCTGACGACCTGACGTCATGGAAGAAGGAACAGCAACCGATGCAGGACCCAAGACTTTGTTAATCAGGCTGACTGAGGGCAACCTGCTAGCAGATTACCCAAATGTAATGAGTGCAACAGTGAAACACGAAGAACATCCGCCCTAGTACAATGTACCTTTACAGACAAGGGGAGACATTTGCCATAAAAAGAATAACAGAAGGAAATGAGCTTAAAAATTCAGGATGAGATAGCTTACTTAGAAACAGCAAAACTCAAAGTCCTGGGATGAAACAAACAAAAAGCTGCTTGGATTTGTGAATAACTATTTTTATCTAAATACTATCAGAGCTGTCTCTGCAAATCCAAGGAGTGAAGAGCCTTCTCTCTGGCAGACTGCAGAGAAGGAAAAAAGGGAGGAGGATGAATAGGCTGATAAAGTTACAATTCATTGACCACACTGGGGATAAAAGAAGGTTTAGTACAGAGAGACACCCTGAATCAATAAGAAACTAAAAAGGGAGGAAAAGACATGACAGCCTGAAGTTCAGACACACTTTCGGCTGAAGCAAGGGCCAAAAGAAGAACAGTCTTCCAAGTACAATGTTGTAAGGAAGCTGAAGAATCAGACTCTAAAGAAGCCTAGGTCATTTCAAGTACAGAACTGAGGTCCCAAGAAGGCAGAAAAGACTTCCTGGGAGGCCTGACATGAAGGATACCTTTAAGAAATTGCTTGACCTCAAACCTAAAAGCTAGAAGAAGATTCAAGGGCTGACTAGCAGATACTGCTGACAGGTGAGCTTTAACTGAATATTATGCTGACTCAGCATGGAGCAGATCATACAAATAAAACAGAACAAGTGGAACCTTCACAGACAGGGGATGCTAATGGTAGAAGACAGGCACCAGACAGAAAATCACTTCCATCTGGACATACAGGATTTTATGCTAGTGGGTTTCCTAGCCTCCTCAGAAAAAGACGTGACTAAAAGGGATCAAAACCCCATCATCTACAGTGTCAGCTGAACAGAGGACAAGTAAGGATGGACAAGAGATCCCTTGTCTTGTGCAAGATGATCCGCATGGTGAGGTAAGTTGTGATAAAGTTCCGTCAGGCAATTGCACCGACTACTATTGGTCAGGCCAGCTGTCCAGGCACCAGACTGTCCAGAGTATGCCCTGGTACGTCGGTCAGGCATATCCCAAGTCTGGCGTCAGTCGTCAGAGCCAGCCGTCAGCGCGACCAGGCGCGGACAATCCTCCAGTCTGCGTCACCCCACATAATCGAAATATCAAAAAGATCCCCAAAAAAACACCTGCAAGGAACCCTAAAAACACGCACAAAATACCGACAAAAAACAATAGAGGGTAATATGCAAAACATACCCCTAAACACAGAGCATCCACAGGAGGTGACAGACTGGAACATGCAGGATCTCCCGAAGCAGAGTGGAATCCGTATGGCAAAATCTTATGAAGCAGGAGCTTTTCCAAGGTGCTGCACTGGCAATGAAGTGTAGAACAGCAAGAGACTTAGAGGGAGGCTGGATTGAGATAAAGAAAGAGGAGGTATTAGGAGAACCTATGCACTGAGCCCAAAAGCTGACAAACAAGCCTCGCCCCCTAGAAAGGGAAAGGAAGTGCCCCTTAGATGGTGTGCACTGAACTCCAAGAAGCTGCAGGAAAATCCTTGCCAAATAACCCACTTAGAAATAAACAAAAAAGTTAGTCCAAGGAATAATCCTAATCCCAGCCAGATCTTTGACTATGGACTCAAATAGTTTGTGCAACAAAAAAATGCAATCTAGAAAGAATTTCCTAAAACAAACAACTGCTGCCACTGCCTAAATAGTTGCACACAAACAATACAAAAGCTTGCCTAAAATCTTTAAAGTTTTATAAAATCTTTTGCCTAATATCAGTATGCCTGTAAAAAGTGCGCATTAACTCCCCTTTTGGTTTAAAAAGCTGAAGAAATCACCTTAGAAATAAAGGAAGGATTAAAAAAAATAGAAACCACCTTAGGCATAAAGGAAGGAAAAAAATGCAGATTGTAAGAAGTATCAGCTCAGTCTCAGAAAGGCAGTCATGCAGAAGGGCCTAAAAAAGCAAAAGCCACTCTTGCCAAAGTAAATTAATAAGTAAAATTTTCCAACACAGACAAGTATTTCAATTCAGCAGTAGGCTCTCTAGACAAAGGTTATTAAAAGCAGGGTTTTTCCTTGGGAAAGGTGAAAGGAGTAGAGCAACAATGGAGCTCTCGAACATCTTATTCTTTGGAATGTACAAATCTTACACATGTTCTTCGCTGAACATTGCTGCCTCAAATCAGGAAGTGAAAACCAAGCCAGAGTCATAACTCAAAGAAGGCTCATGAAAGCCTTTGGAGTGTCCAATAATAAAGTAAAAAATGAGCCATGGCACTCTGTGCCATAAAGAAATCTCCAATTTCTATTTTGTCTCACAACACATTCTTTTGTTCCATTTTTAGAAACTTTCCAGCTCATTATCAAATACTGCAGTTTAAAACTAGGAGAAAAAGCTGTTGGAGATTGACATTGTGGAGATGTTAGGAACCTGATAGATGAGAGTGTGCCATGAAGATGCCGGCAAAATGCAAAGATGAGGAATGAATAGTGCAAGGATAACAGATGGGAATCCTTCTGAGCCCTGCAAGGAGTGCTTCGCTTGCCATCTCAACTAGTAGTGATCAAGCAAATCCTTAGAATTTGGCTTGAAATAATAATAATTGAATATGGCTGTGGAAGAATACAGCTTTTAATAGCACCTTTTTTTTGAAGGTTTTTCTTTAAAAGAAGGCATATTCCGGGTGTGCAGCTGCTGAAAAACCCCTTTACCACTTTCCTATCTGGTGTTGGTAAAGTGAACAGATCTATGTCTGGGGTGGTTTAGTGAAGAAGCCTTTTGATTCCAGTGAAGAGTTCCCCACAGCACTGTCTTCTGCTAGAAATTGTGTGCTCTTAACACATCTTTCGTGGAGAAGTTTGCAAATTCTGCTTAACCTCGAACATAAGGAGTGGTTGTGTTCTCGGCAGAAACCTTGAAATCATTGCTTAGTTGATTAGAGAGCTACCTCATGTAATCCCTTGCTTGTTGATGTACCCCCACAGTTGATGTGTAGTGACAACATGTTACCTGCCCTGGTGAACTGGCTAACATAGTGAAAGAACCAAATCTGGAAAATAACTCCTAATGGGTAAGGTAGATTGTGTAGTCTGGCAGGCCACTTGTCTTGCATCCACAATGCTGTAGCATGGTGAAATTCCAAATTCTTATGCATCACCCATAAAGATGAATCTTCAGTCCCCAATGCAGGCATCCTGGCCCGCCCACCAAAATTTAGCTGGTGGCCATGTCAATTATTGAGTCCCTTTTTTTGGTGACATTTGTGATGTGTCCACACAAATTCTTTTGTTGGCAAGGTTGCTTCCCTACAGTTTGAGAGATTCCAGCAGTGCGCTGTCCATATACATTTTGCCATATGCTTGAAGGCTCCAAGGAGGTGCAATGAAATGAGCACCAGCACCAGAGATCTGTTGAAAATGAACCTTGATAGATAATTGTTTGTTTGTCAGTCATTGATGGACTGATCTGCTAGTTGATTAAAGTGATATCTGACTCTTTTGTTTGTCCGGCCCAAAAAAAGCCATTCTTTTATTCAGCTATCACAGAATAAGCTTGAGAGCCTACATATACTATAATCAGAGACTGGCATTCCAGCTCAATTCTTTCTTTCTCTAGGTCTTCTTAGCACTGCTACCAGAGAGAGCAGATGAAGTCTAGATCTTTATAGTGAAGTAGCAAGTGGAAGGCAGAAGGCCGTGGAGATACCAGAACCTTTGTGAATAGTTCCATGCTATGCCCCAAGCAATTTAAATGCAAATTTGAGAAATAAAGCAGTAGATAAGGCAAAAGGAGCTGCAATGTCAACTGATATAAGAACCCTCATGAAGGTAAGCCATCCAAAGATCTAAACTTACCATCCAGTGATCTTTGCCCAGAAAAGTTAAAATAAGTGAAACATGCCCAGACTTGGAGATAGGAATGTCCAGATAAATATCTAAACTCTAAAACTCAAATTTGTCCTTCTGGTGTTGGTATATATAAAAAAATCCTTCTTCTCCGTTTTCCCTTTCTTTACTACTAGGAGGCCTGAATATGGAATCCTAGCCCCTTTTGAATAAGCCTCTAGCTTTCTAGCCTGTTTTTTCCTTTGTGGAGGAGGGGCTTGTGAGGAGGGGGCAATGGGGGGCAATGTATGGAAATAATGAATGGGGCAATCCAATGAAAGGAAATAAAAAATCTAAATCTCTTGAATCCATAAAACCCCCATCTTTCTTGAAAAAGAGAATCCCTTCCTCCAGAAAAAGAGCCAGGCGAAAAAGGGGGGGCATGGTCTGTTTAGCTGTCTTGGGTGCCCTCACGGTCATTTCTGTCCCTCACCCTCCCCCTGTTCTAGGCCTAAAAGAACCCTGAGGTTTGCCCCTACCACTGCCTACCTACCACCCCCCTCTGGGAATCATAAGCAGGATATGTCCATCCCCTAGTAGGCCAATTTCTACTAAACTATCAATTGTGGCTGCACAAACAATTTGCAGTTTGCTTAGACTTTGCTTTGTCCTCCATTTCTTTACTCCTGCATTTTGCTTTCTTTGTAACAAACCGAAACAAACAACCAAAAGGAGCATCCAAATCCTTGTCACATCCTGTTGCCTTAATCAAATCCTCTCTCTTAATGGCCTCCCCACAGAACAGAGAGCCCTAGGGCAGCAGGAGGCCCCAGGAGGCCCAAACCACATCAACCTCGGGAATGCTTGTAGGAATGCTTACCCACTTGTTCAGACAGCCCAACACAACCCCACTAACCTTTACACTCAATACCTTTCCACAAAGCACCTACCTTAGATTTGCTTCAAATTTTGAGATTTAAGCATGTGAAACTGACAATTCAAGCCGACATCAGCTGACAGGAAGTGAAAAGGGATGAAGAGGTATACATTTCTTTCCCCATCTATCCAAAGCCTCCAGTGAACTTTATCAGTGGAACAGGGTTTTAAACCACAGACCTTTTAACACCTTTAGGCCCCTGAGGCCCCTGCCCTAGGACTCTAGAAACCTGAAAAGATACTCTAGGCACCCCCAGGCACATTAGTATCTATCAGGCAGGGAGCAGGAGGCAAAGAATCAGGGTCAGGGGAAGCCCCTGCCAAAACAAAAACACCTTCACACACAACAACACATAGCTAATAGGCCTATGCTGGGGCAAAAACAAGAATTCCCCTAAGCCTTTTCCTGAATCAGAGTAATCCTGGCCTTCCCATTTAAAGTGCCTGCCTTTGGCCAAATGAGAGAGAAGGGGAACCAATGCAGTCTGGGTCAAAAGGGAGTCACCAGCAAGATTTTGGGACGATCCTGCCTGATCTTGTGCAGAACCCATGATAATAGAGAAGAGGTAGGAAGGAGTATACTATCATCCCCTTCCAAGTAAAAGACAGGGCATCCACTTTCCTAGTCAGAGGATGTGGGACTTTGGAACAGAATAGAGGAAATTGTCTGTTCAAGAAGGGAGGCAAAGAGATCTACCTGAGGAATAGCCCACTGATGGACAATGCCCAGGAACACATCTCTGTGAAGCAACCATTCGTGAGCTTGTGTTCTAGACCTGCTCAGTCTGCCACTAGATCCTGCTATGAAAAAATGTAAACTGCCTGAAAAGTCACTTTATACTGGACAGCTAAATCCCAGACCTGAACAGCCAGTCTGCAAAGGAGATAGGACTTCATGCCTCCCACTGCTTCTTGACATACCACATCACAGTTGCATAGATGGTGAAGACTTTGATGGACCCGGGATGACAGAGGGAAAAGAAAAACAGAGCTCTCATCTCTTTTACATCGATACGATCAAACTTCTGATAAGGATGCCAAAGGCTCTGGATCTTTAGGGGGCCACAAGAGGCGCCCAACACCCTGTCTGAGGCATCTGTTAAAAGATCCTGAGTGGAATGGGAGCTTTAAAAAGAAGTCCTGGATTGAGAGAGAGAGAGTTGAGAAATCCATCACTGAAGGTCGAGCCTGAGACAAGGAAGAAAAGGAACAAGGAATTCCAAGGGGTGGCAATGTTGAAGCCACACCGATTTTGGTATCACTGAATTTTCCTTGTATAGACCCTGGTGAGAGGGAACATGGGAAAGGTAGAAGCCATAAATCCCAGGACCGTGAGAAATTCCCTGGCTGTGACAAAAGGACAGAGGAAGAAGAAAATGGAAAAATATGGTCAGAAACAAAACCTTGGGGACAGAAATTGATGCCAGCTTGGGGACAGTCAGAAGCCTGTATCAGAGGAAAACATGATCCTGGGAAGGTGTCAAAACTGATTTCTAGAGGTTTATGATGAACCCCAGACTGTGTAAAAGACAAGTGGTAAACTGGAGATCCTGCAGCAGACTGCTGGTAAAAAGAAACTTGAATAAGCAGGCCATCTAGACAGAGAAAAATCTGTATACCTCGAAGCTGTAAAAAGCAATGACAGGAGCAAGGAATTTTGTTAATACCCTTGAGGCAGTAGAAATGTCAAAGAGCAAACAGAAAACTCAAAATGAAGGAAGAGACAGAGAAATGTGAATATTTCCTGAAACGAGGATGAATTGGGATGTGAAGGTGTGCATCCTTGGGTTCCAGAAACACCAGAAAGGCCTGGGGAAGCAGAAGAGGAAACTATGTCTGAAGGAATAACATCCATAAAGAAGCAATCTTGAGAAAAGTGTTGAGCAGGGAAAGGAGCAGGAAAAGATCCAGAATTGTTCTCCATGTACCCTCCATCCAGGGAACAAATAACACCCTGGAGTAAAACCCCTTCCTCACCTGGATGGGAAGAATGAGTTAAAAGGTGCCCTGATCCAAAAGAGATTTCCATAAACTCTGGGAAATGAGGAATCTGTTCTCAAGGAGGTTAAGAAATGCCTGAAAGTGACTTCCAAACCATGAAGTATCCTTGATGGATGAATTGACAAAACCTAAGAATCTGAGATGAACCAATGCCAATTTGGAAGAGACAAGGAGAGGGGAAGAGACAAAGGGAACTGACCACTAGGCTTATCCTGAAAAGAAGGTTCCTGAGAGAAAGGACTCTGACTACACTTAGTAGAAGAACATGTCATGTCTAGAACCCTTCCTATCCTTTTGAGGGGTCGAGTATTCCTACAAACAGCGGCAGACTTGGAAGGATAGTTCCTCTGAAACTTGGGAATAGGGGAAACAAAAATACAATTAGTTTCCTGCACAGCCTTACCCTTATCTTGGAGAGACTTAAGTTAGCAGTAGCAGTCCCGAAAAGACTTTTGCTATCTAAAGAAGTATCTAAAAGCTTGGTCTTGATATCACTAGCCAAAGCCAGAAGACATAGCCAGGAATAACGCCTCATCACTGAATCAGAGGCAGCAGCCCTGGAAGAGACATCGGCTGCATCACAGCTGCATTTTATTGAGTGATGGGTAACTTGTGAAGTGGACCCCAACAGTGAAAGGGTAGAAGCCTTCCCTTCAGACTCCGGAAGATCAGATACCAGCCCAGAAACCTGAGAAAGGAGGGCCACAATATACCTGGTCATACGAGTTAATGACCTTAAAGGACAAGGTGACAGCAGTATAATCTTTCTTGCTTAAACTTTCCATAGCTCGACTGTCCGTATTAGAAGGAAGGAGCTTAGTAGATGGCAACAACTTACAGTTTTGTCATAAGAAACTGATACCACTGAAGGATCAGAAAATGGGCAATTATAAGGAAATTTGCAATCCTCAGGCACTCTGTAGAAACTAATCAGGCTTCTTTGGTGCAGGAGGCTGATTGTCAGAAGCTACAGAGGCTGCAGAAAAAATATCCAAAAGGCAGCCAGAATAGGAGGGACAGCTGATGGTTTGGGAAGCTCCATTTGCAGGAGTTCATAACACCTCTTTTGAATGTCAGAGACCTGGGAACAGCCCTACTTAAAATAGTCCATCACATGGGCAATAGTATCCCCAAAAGTAGAACTCTTCCAAGGGAGAATCTGGACTCAAAGAATCCTCTTCTTCCACACAGTAGTCCAGGGGGGAAGGAAGTTGGGAGGAGTAAGCAAGGGATTTTTCCCCAGAATCCAAAGCCTTATCCGAGGAATCTTCCCTAGGTCTCATAAAAGGAGTGGAAGACCAGGAGGGAGCAGGGACAGATACCCCTTTGGGAGGCTTCAGTGCCGTTAAAGCATTAAACAAAGCCAAGTGAAATCTTGCTATTCACTTTGGGGATAATTAACAGGGAAATATGCTTAAACTATTGCTCCTTTTTCTGCAGGAAATCATCAGACCATAAAAAATGTTTTTTATATGTATATGTGTTATTTTTATTCATATATATATGTATAGAATATATGTATATATATATATGTATAGAATGTGTTAGCTAATAATGTAGAGTTTTTGTGTAGATTTTTAAAGTGTTTTTACCTATTGCTTTATATATTTTTTGCCTTAATTTTTCATTTAATTGAAATCAGTATCTCAATGGCTGCTATTTATTGATGTAAGCTTATATATGGTGCTGCTTTAGTAGTTGTTTTATGGTCTGATGAAGCTATATTGTGAAAGTGCTTACCTATGGTCGACTACAATAAAAGAATGTTTTTTATGGTTTTGCACTTGGCTGCGTTCCTGAATTTATGAGTTGGATTGCAATTTGAAGTGCTTTTTATCTCATTTGGATTCATTTGGATTTGGGAATTCAGCATTTCCAGATTGCTTTCAGTACTGCCTGATTGCCTTCCGTTGTGGTTTTATTACTTGCTAGTATAAGGGATGTGATTTCAATTTAGGCTTTAAACCAACAGCTTCATTCAGCCCTAGTCCCTTATCTGCTTGTAATTCTAAAATCCAGTTCACTTCAATGCACTCTGTGTGATTTTAATGTTCCCTCCCCTATTATTTACATTATATAATTGCAGAAACATAAAATAAAAATATATGATCATTTCCAGCAGCACTTATGTTTATACAAAGCATTCTTCAGATGACATTTCCTGATATCAATGTGTTCCTAATGGGAACTTTAAATGTTTTATTAGTCTTCCCAACATAAAAACTTGTACATAATTTACACACAGCAGGATATACTAAATTATTGCTTCTACTGTCAGCATAAAAATTAAATCAATAAACACGATTAGTGGTTGGATGGACATAGCATGTATCACTATAAATAAGTTTACACATATTACATGATCTACATGCAAAAGTGCCCCATCTATCAGATATGGTATTCTTTTTTATATTAGAATTAAAAAATTCTCCTTTTTAGAGACCAGCTAATTTTAAAACAAAATTAAGCAGCGTCACCCAATAACATTGCACATTTATCATCCATCATCAAAACTGGCCAATTTTTCTTAATGTCACAAACAAGGTACACATCATTCAAATACGTTAAAATTAATTCTAAGTTTATTACAGCTACTACAATTTCTGTGTACAATAATATTATCAGAAAAATATGGTTTAGCTAAACCCTATGTGACAATACTTCACTAATGGTATGGTTAACTTCAGCATCAGAATATCCTCTAGCTAAAAAAATCAGTTTTCATTTCTCTAAATATTCTAAGCATATTATCATCCTTATCATTTAACCTAGCTGCTCTACAAAACTGATTTTTAAGGACATTTCTATGGACATAAGGATGCATGCTCCCTCGATGTAACATATTATTTTTCTTAACAGGTTTCATGTACATGCCAGTAGATAATTCATTACCATGTTTCTTAATACATCTAAGAATCCAATGCATTCTTTATCAAATGTAAAAGGAAATCTCAAACAAAAAATGTAGTATTTTGTAAATAGTTAATAAACTCAGATAAAACCTCAGCTGGTATATTCCAAATAATAAAATCTACATCCACAAAGCAATCATAATACAGAATAAGCTGCTTAAAAATAATTTTAATTACTAACATATAAAGACTCCCACTGAGCTAAAACCATACTGGCATAGCTATTTGCACACATGGTTCCCATAGCTACACCAATTCTTTAAGTAAAAAATATCCTGAAACGCAAAAACATTCCCCAGGATTCAATAAAATCCATGTAGGCTCCATGCAGAGCCTACACAGAATGTACCTGTACACGGCCACTGTTCCCCCTCTGCAGCGTGCATGCATATTAATCATGGCACGCTTGCTGAGGGAGATCATAGTAATGGGCATATTGAATCTGTGTAGGCTGTCACGTGGTTGTGGAATGTCCAGCGAATTCCTGGACAGATGTGATGTACAGGATGAAAATCCATGTAATGTACCCTGCTAGTGTAGAAATGTGTGAAATTTAGTATTTGCATTATTTTTGTAAATTTTTTTTTTAATGCCCATTTGCGCGGTGTGGAGTGCAGCAATACTGAACTGAGCTTACATATACACAGCTGACACCTGTCAGACATCTAAAAGTAGAAACCGAATGTAATTATTTATTTTGCTTTCTTTTAATGCCCATTTGCATGAAGCAGAGCACAGCAATGTCGAGCTGCACGCACAGGTGACATCTGCCAGACATCTAAAAATAGAAAATGGATGTAATTAATTATGTGTTTTTGTCTAAGTGTTATTTTTTTGAATGGCTGTCTGCATGGCACAGATCGGTACTTAGCAATGCTAACAGGTAGCTTAGTAGTATATGTGAAGATATACTGGTTTTCTTACTATCAAAGTAGCTAAACAGGTAGAGTCACAGCCTAAAGTGTTGTAGGTCCCAGGTTTGAGTCCCCAGTTATCATACCTTTTTACATTTATTGCTGTGGAAATGTGTGATGTGACCTAAAGGGCGGTTTAATTTAAAAACAAAATTGTTACATTTGGAAAAGCTGCGCAGTGCTAAGCACTGCTTAAACATGGTCAATGGCTACTCTGTCTGTGTGTTGTTAAGATTTGCTAAAACATGGTTGTGTGAGTTTCCACAATGCTCAGCTCTGCTAATCTGGTTTTGGCAATGCTAAGCAAAGCTGCACTTTTTTGAATGTTACAGTATGATGTGTAAGGGAGGGAAATGGCCTATATTAAGGCCAATAGGCAGGAATTCTGCAGCATTTATTGAAGTCTTATTAACCTGTCGTTATCCCAGGCAGTGTTGGTGAGGGAGTACAGAGATGGGGTGTGCAGGAGTCCAAAGTGTTTGTTGGATTCCTGGTCTAAAATTATGAACCCTGGCTGTTGCAGGGCAAGTACAATGGCTCAGAATGTAAATCTGAAGCCTGGTATTGGCTTGGCCAGGGATCTTACCAGTGCTACTGGTATCTCCTGCACTGGTGAGTGGTGTCATCATTGCTATGATGACCTGAAGTGAAGGAAGAGGGGAACATTGGACACCTGGGTCCAAAAGTCTTGGGCTGGACAAACCCCAAAGATATGCAAGTATGTTTGTTACTACATTACTAAAATACAAGCTGAAACTGTGAAACAGCTGAATGGGCTCTCAACGTCCAGTCTCATGCCAGGCGGCTGGCCAGGATGCACCGGGATTGCATTAATTATGGATGTTTTCTGATAACTGTTGTGCAATAAACAGTACCAATAACAATATGCAATAAGGTATAAAGCAGGATTGTGGTTTCCTAAGTAATGCATTCAAATAAGTGCAGTAGGGGTGTATTCATTGCATGTCTATTCTAACATCACTGCAGTCAATTGTTACATTATATGCACATGTCCCCTGGAGTCGCATCTTTTGGGTTCTACTCCCATGCCTGCCAACTAAGACAACACAGCTGCCTAGGCTACTGAATGTACATGAACACACCTCTCAACTGTCATAATTTTTCATAATGTAATGACAACTCCCCAATCTCAATTAGCAGACAAATGATTACCTGGAATGCAATGTATTTGCAAATCTGTTTACAGAAAGTGCAGTTGTGTACACTTACTATAAATGTAGATGTTCGAGTATATTCACTGCTGCAGTCATCACATTTGGGTTATCTGCCTGCAGGTAGCCCTCAGCCAGCCTGAATACAAGAGTCTTGGGATTTCTGCTTCGGATGCTGTCACTTCTTCCATGACGTCAGTTCGTCAGGGTTATAAAACATGCAGCCGGCACCATTACATCAGTTTTTCTTGTCCCAGATGTCAGGTGTCCCCAAAATAGGAAGCAACTGCATGGTGTGTAATACTCCCAGCAAAAAACAAATACCAATGATATAAGATATGCCAGACAAAAAAGGATAGAAGTCAAGAGAAGTCAGGGGGCTGGAGGGAGGGTAACCAGGACTGCAACAGTGAATATACTCGAACATCTACATCTACGTTAAGTGTACACATGTTCTTTGTGTTTCACTGCTGCAGTCATTATATTTGGGTTGATTCCCAAAGCTACGGAAGAGTGGAGGTAGTTATGAAGCATTAGGGCTGGCAATCAGGCCCTGTAAGACTGCTGTGGCAAATCCAGCTCTGGATTTAGAAAATATAGGCAAGTGGTAGTGCTTGGTGAAATTGTGCACAGAGCTCCAGGTTGCAGCTTCTATGATGTCCCTGGTAGGGACTCCCCTGACAAATGCTGTAGAGGTAGATGTAGCCCTAGTGGAATGAGTTCTGATCCCCTGTGGGGTAGGTTTCCCATGGTGCTTGTAGCAGAAATGGATGCAGTGTGCTATCCATTTATAAATGGTTTGCTTTGAAATGGCCTTGCCCTCTGCCCCTGCAGCAAAGCTGACTAGCAGCTGGTCAGATTTTCTGAGAGGCTTAGTCCTGTCCAGACAGAACCGAAGCTGCCTGTGCACTTCCAGGGAATGCAGGATATTTTCCCCTTTATTCTGAGGACTAGGAAAAAGATTGGCAAATGAATGGACTGGTTTAAAGCCACACTAGACACCACCTTGAGCATAAAAGATGGGTTAGTCCTGAGGGAAACCCTGTCTGCATGGAAGATAATGAAGGGTTCCACTGCCATAAGAGCATGCAATTCAGACACTCTTCTTGCTGAAGTGAAGGCTAGAAGTAAAGCTGTTTTCCATGAGAGGAATTTTAACTCTGCTGTGTCCGCAGATTCAAAGGGCGGAGTTGTTTGCTTTTCTAATACAAAGTTAAGGTCTCAGCCTGGAGTGGGAGCTCTCCTGGGGGGGGGGGGTCTTAAATTTTTGGCTCATCTCAGGAACTGTTTTACCAGAGGATGAGAGAAGAGGGGTGGCTCAGTATTATAATGAGCTGAGATGGCAGAGGCATGAATCTTAATTGAAGAGAAGGATAGGCCTTTGTGGAGCATTTCTGTTAAGTAATCTAGTATACGAGGTAAGCTGGCCACAGTTGTTCCCATTCCAGGAAGAGTATCTTTCCCATTTTTCCAAATAGGATTTTCTAGTACTAGGCCTCCTTGCCTCAAGAATGACACCTAGCACCTGCTTACGGAGGGTTGCTGGTGTTGAATTCAGGGGATTAGATAGGCTGCAAGGTTCAGGGTCTGTAGCTAAGGGTGCAGAATCTGGCCCGGCTGCTGGGACAGCAAGGAAGGAGTCTGAGGCAGGTGCCATGGTTGTAGCACTGTCACAATGGCAAAAGAGGGCACCAGCGTTGGCGTGGCCAGTCTGGTGCAATCAAGATTGTCCTTGGCTTGTCCTGTTTGATTTTTAGTAGAACCTTCGAGAGGAGTGGCAGAGAGGGAAAGGCATAGACTGAGAGGCTTTCCCAGGTGAAGGGCAGGGCATCCACTTTACAGGCTTGGCTGTGGGGAGTTATGGTGCAATATTTGCTCAATTGATAGTTCTAAGGGGAAGCAAAAAAGGTCCACCCTCTGGTGTCCCCCACCTGTTCCTCAAAAGCTTGAATATTTCGGGTTCCAGTTTTCACTTGTGTGGGTCCATGAGATTTCCACTTAAGTCGTCTGCCAGTGAATTTAGTTTGCCTGGCAGGAATTGAAGTGCACTTGGTTGCTCAAGGCTGTGTTCCACAGAGTCATGGGTAGCCTGCCGAGTGGGTAGGAATGGGTTCCCCCCCTGCTTGTTTATGTACCATATAACTGTGGTGTTGTCTGTCTTTATCAATAGTTGTCCTGGAAGAATAAGGTCTTTGAAGGCTGTCACAGCATTCTGTACAGCTAACATTTCTTTTTGAATGATATGCATGTGCATTTGCTTTGGGTTCCATTTGCCCTGAATGCACTCCCCTGCCCTGCCATGTGAGCCCCCCATGCATAGTCTGATGTGTCTGTTGTTAGGGTTTGGGCAGCAGGGGGTAGAGTGAAAGGGAGTCCTGTTGTGGAGGTAGGCCTCTGCCCCCAAAAGGAACTCTGTCCTTAGGCAAGGAATGACAGGAATCATTGTTTCCAGGTCCTGAGAATGTTGACACCAGAGAGTTTTTAGGTACCATTGAAGTTTCCTCATATGCAGTCTTGCAAATGAAATTAGTAGAATGCAAGAGGCCATTAACTCTGGGGCTTGCAGTATTTTTGTTGCAGATAGCCGGGTTTTGGTGGCCAGTAGATTGAAATAGTTTGTCAAATAAATTTGTTTCTCTGGCGTGAAGAATGCCATCTGGGAAGTGGTGTTCAAGCTTGCTCCCAGGAATATAATCGATTGGCTGGGTACCAGTTGTGATTTCTTTTCATTGATGGTGTACCCCAGTGAAGTTAGAAGTCTCTTTACAAAGGCCAGGTGCTGAAGTAGCAATTCCTGACTGTCCACCTGAATCAGGAAATCATCCAAGTATGGGTAAATTTGAATTCCTCTCTGCCTGCAATATGCAATGGCTGGAGCTAGGTACTTTGTGAATACCCTGGGCGCAGTAGATAAGCCAAAGGGAAGTGCAGAGAACTGATAGTGCACAGAGCCTGCTCTGAAGCGTAGGTATTTCCTGCAAGATTCCCTTATGGGGACGTGCAGATAAGCTTCTTTTAAATCTAGGGTTGTTAGTCAGGAGTCCTTGGCTAGCATAGGAAGTAGCTTTTTGAATTTTGGAACCACCAAAAAGGTGTTGAGAATAGACAGATCCAGGATATGATGCTTTTCTTTTCTGGGGACCAGAAAGAGTCTGGAGTAAAACCCTTGACCCCTTTGTTCTGCTGGGACAGGCTGAATAGCCTTGATACTGAGAAGAGAAAGTACTTGCTTTTGGGCCTCTGCCCACTGGTTTGGGGGGAGGTCTGGCCATCCGCTTATGGATGGGAGTGAGTGGAACTGGAATCTGTATCCCTGGGAAACAATGTTTAAGACCCATTTGTCTTGGGTAATGTATTGTCAGTTTTTGGCATGCAGTGCAAGTTTCCCTCCTAAAGGTGCAAGTACTTGGGCAAGGCTTGGAAGAGTTAAGGATAAGTCATTGTGCAATTTTACCACAGGATGGAGGCTTACTACTCCCTGTTTTGGACATGGGAGCACTCCATTGCTTAGATCTGTGCATAACCTGAGACTGAAGTCTTGGTGGTCTGCTGCTCCGGGTTTGGACTGAGAAGGCCTGGAAGGGACTGGAAAAGACCAGTTTGTTGAAGGCCGATGTCTACTGAATCTAGTTGGCTGTACTTGTAAGAAATATTTAACAGTTTACATAGATTTAGCTTTCTCCTCCATTCTTTTGCGGACGACTTCTGGTTTATTACCAAATAGACGCTCTTGATTTAATGGTGCATCCAGTAATTTTGCTTTGACATGATCTGTCAAGTTCTGTTCCTTAAGCCAAGCATATCTTCTAAGAACAGACCCAGTGACAGCAGCCCTGCAAGATGCTTCTAAAGCATCAAACCCACATTGCAAAGTAAGTTTACCAACTTGCTTAGCAGAATGCATTAACTCTTGTAAATCTTTGTATTCTGCACAATAAGGAATCAACATTTTTTTTTAATTAGCTCCATAACATGCTGCTGATACTTTAACATATGAAACTTGCAATTTAAAGCCCGAATGGCAAGCGTAGCAGAGGTGTATACCTTTTCCCCTCTATGCCCAATGCCCTGGAATCCCTGTCCGAAGGGGTAGGATTTTTGGCAGTTGTAGCCTTATAGCCTTTAGGTCCCTGTGAAATGGTCTCTGGATCTGCAATTTGATTCCTAAAAAGGAATTTGTGGAAGTCATGCACTCTACAGTACCTGTCCGGTTTCCTGGAAGCTGGAGGCAAGGTATCAGGGGTAAAGCTGGATTCCAGGAAGACATCATCAATTTCCAGAACAGGAGGGATAGCTAGAGGCCTGTGCTGACGCAAGCTTAAAAATTCCCAGAGTCTCTTTTTGGACTGGGAGTAGTCCTGGCTCTCCCAGTGGAAATGTTCTCTAAGGGTGTGCAGGGTTTCACCAAAGGAATAATCTTTTGGAGGGGAAGCAGAGAGAATGGAATCCTCTGCATCAGAATCCTCATACATCAGAATCCTCATAGGTAGATAAGGGTATGTCCTGGAAATCAGAAGGATCAGAGTAATCAGATTCCTGATCAGAAGAATCAGAAGGAAAATCATTTCTGGGTCTCTCTGAAGGGAAGGCTGACTTCTCCTAATTAAAGTAATGAAGTCTATAGCCATTCTAATTATTTGTTTTTTGTGGCATGTGGGCCTTAGAATGCGCTTTGGTCGTCGGTTTCCTAGGCATAGTGTGAACTTTAGGCCTGAGAAATTCAGTATTTTTGGTTTGAAAGGAAGTCGGTTTAATATGAAAATTGGAAGGCCTGAATACACCCTCAGAAGCCGGTGCCTGCACAGTGGCTCGGGACCCATCCATGGTAGAGAAACCCGCAAGTTCCATAGTCGAAGAAGCATCTCACGGCATACCAGACTCCGAATGGGTCTCAGTAGAGGCCTGCGAATCTGTAGAAGCGGGTATCAGGGGCTGCGAAAATGCCTCACTGAGTACCGGTGAACTAGCGACTAGCTTAACGTTAGCATCGTCGGCAGCCTTGGACCTATGCGGTCTGTCTCTGTCTTTATCATTTTGTTTTTTCGGAAGATCGGTAGTCGGATACTTACTGAAATCATTTCAGTACGGCGATAGAGAGCGAAAGAATTTAGCTACAAAAAACCCCGATGACGAATAGTTCAGGCATTGAACAAGGCACAAAATAGACAGTGAGGGACGTCGTGGTCTAGGCCTAAACAGGTGATGCAGTAAGAATGAAAATCTCGGAGGTATTTGCTTTCCACAGGCAAGACAATTATTAATTTTTTCTGACATCGGTTAGAGCAAGAAAAAAGGATCCCCAACGGGGTACTTATCTTTTAGAAGACTTCAGATCTGAAACTCGAAAAACGAAAATTTCAGGAGTCGGCCAACCGGCACTTGCAAACTGCTTCTGCTTCGGGCACCGCATGGCAAGAAAAACTGATGTAATGGTGTCGGCTGCATATTTTATACACCTGACGTCGTGGAAGAAGTGATAGCATCCGATGCAGAAATCCCAAGACTCTGGTTTTCAGGCTGGCTGAGGGCTACCTGCAGGCAGATAACCCAAGTGTGATGGCTGCAACAGTGAAACATGAAGAACATCACCTTGGTAGTTATGTGCACATTATGTGAAACAGTTCCATGTAGCTGTGTACCTGCATTTGTTAATGTTTGTCCCATGCTGTCCCACACCACATCTTGAGAGGTATGTATGTGCTACATCTATAAAATAATCTGAGTAATTGTACTCACAACTGACGCTGCACACCTGTACAAGTATGTATTAGGACTCTGTGTATTAATATCATCTGCAACTTCATTAATGGTATGTTTTTCTCTTTCCCCACTCCTTATCTTCTTTAATGTATCAATGTTATTTATTATTATGATTTAATATTAATATATTCTGTTAAACTGTTTTTATTTTACATTTGTTGACCGGGAGTGTCTGACTGGGCCAAAGCCCTTTTTCAGCGAAGGCCTGGGGAGAAAAGCTCCAGACAAATAATATAGGACAATTTAACAATAGTATTTCGACATTCAATATTACCGTGCTCGTGCATGAAATACCCTTACTTATGAGGCGGGCCATGTAGAAAGTCTTCCGTACAATGGAAGCAACATGGTGGTCAAAAGTCAGGCTGCTATTAACCTGGGTGCCCAAGTCCCTCATGACTGACTGCATGCTTAGTATGTTATTAACGTGATAATTAGTGGGAAATGCCATTTTCCCCAAAGGGGATAATGATGCATTTCTTGGCATTCAGTTTGAGGCCATGCTTCTGGCACCAGTCATTACTTTGGGTAAGGCCCCTCTTGACAGGTTGTTCACATAACTAGGGGAATTTAAGACAGCACCCAGCTTGCAGTAATCTGCAAACTTGGTAAGCCACAGACCACTGGTTTTGGCTTGCACCTCAGAAAAGTATATCCCAAATAGTAGAGGCCCCAAGACTGATCATTGGGGTACACTGCTTGTTACGGGTCTACTGCTAGAGGTGGCTTCCCCTATTTTGACTGAGTGGGTTCTATCAGTGAGCCAGTTAGCTACCCATCTGGTAACATACAGACTGATGCCTAGCTGGAAGAGTTTATCTGTTATGCCTGTGTGGGGAATAATGTCAAAGGCTTTGACTAGGTCAAGGTAGGTGGTGTACACCGTCTTCCCTTTGTTCATGACTATGCTTACTGTTTTTCAGAAGTCCACCAAGATTAACAGGCATGACCTCCCTTTGACAAAACCAAACTATGTGGGGTGAAATGTTTGGAGGTTGCCAATGTCCTTGCTTATAATGTCCATGATAATGCGTTCCATGGCCTTGCAGATCATGCTAGTTGAGCTGATGGGCCTACAACTGCTTGGGTCAGAGGACACACTACCTTTGTGAAGTGGGATGACAGTGGCTGCCCTCCATTCGGCTGGGACGAAGCCGGTGCTCAGGCTTTGGTTAAATGGAGCTATACTGACATATGTGTTTTAAATGATAAGAAACATGTACAAAATAAACACCTGTCCCCTATTTTGAAACCAAGACCACTGGACCTGCAGACCACTGCATTAATCTGCCAAGCCACACAGCTGTTAATTAAAACAGGTAGTTTAAGCAAAACATAGTAATTGCCAGTTACCATCATTAAGCGCGTTTAAGCAGAGCAGCACAATGTGCCACACTGCGCAAACTTGCATGGAAAAAATGGGAGTGTAACTTGGAGTCTGGTACAGAACTACAGCACTAGAAAGCTACACACAGAGTAATGGATGTAAGTGAGGTCTGTAATAGCAGGTAGATGTGCACTTTTTTTCGGCTACATGCAGAAGTACACCTGCTAACACATTAATGGTAAAATACATGTTCAACTGGAACTGTGGTGGAGAAATACATCCATATAAAGCCAGGCACACAATAATGGATGTAAGGGAGGTATGCCATAGCCTTATGTGTGCACTTACACCTTCACAAATACATATGCTATAACAGTGACTCAGTAGCTCAGTCTGTTAAATGCTTTGCAGTATGTTTTGCCCCACATGATCCTGGGTTCAAATCCAGTGGTGTGTAGTATTTAAATAACATTACTGTGAAGCCATCAATGAATGATTGAGTCATGCACTCTTTATCCACACAATGCAATTCAAATGAAATATCTGCTTTTCAATGATGGAAGTCACAGGCCTGCAGATAGGAAAGCACTTGACATAGCTCTTTAGCAACACTATGTGCATAAAGTGTCAGGTCATGCATTAATATGCATTCACAGAGGATTTTAACTTAGGTAATGCAAATAAGGCCCACTAATATCAGAGTGCAGCACACAATCATTTCATAATGATATTACAGATTAGCATAGCTGCACAACTAACACGCACACATTGAGGTCCTGCTAGTAACAAGGACTGCCCACACACATGTCCCACATGAGTACCATAATGTAACACATGGCCTGACAGTTGCCCAAATGGTTGACATAATGGTATATTTACCCCCTATGTTGCTCAAGGACACAACAAACATGTTGTCTAGAACTCTGTTAGTGACACTGTTGCCTAACATATTTACCTTAAACACATGCCTTAATTTGCAGTGGAATGGGTACCCTTACTCTGGCTCTGATTCTACAACAAGGCTGCCACAGATCCCACAGTTACTCTTACAGCCTGTTGTTCTCTAAAGTGTTCACACTCTCTGCCTATGCCGACTGCATGCATCATCAGCTGCAGCCTGCAGTACACAAATATGTATGTAAAAGTAGCTGTTACAGACGTACCCTCTGTGATGACGTAGTATCTTGACCCCAGTATTGTCCAGCACAACATATCAAAAAGGGCTTCTAATTTACACAAAGGCCTTGTATCTTGTTCACTGGTTGCATATCACTGGCTGATTATACTGGAAATCAGCTGTGTTGGCTGCAATAAGCATTTCAGAACCACAGATTGGTTACGAGCCAATCACCTGCTAATCAGAACCATGTTAAAAAGGCCAACAGCTGGCTAGTGGAGGCAATCTGTATAAGACTTTCATCACACAGTAAATGCATTGCCAAAAATTTTATATATCTGCACATATGAGCAGAGGAGTATTGCACTCCATCAGGTATATAACCTTTTTGTTTACAACATGATGCATATGTGTGAATATACATAGGGGGAATGGGGATTACAGCATCAAGCCTTTCTTAGAACTGTAATGATGACATGTCATTGATCTCCAGATTTGTTACACGTACATAGGATATACAATATATCAAGGGTGGAATGTTTTTTGTCAATGTGGCACACTGGTCTCATGGAAATGTTCCTCTATAGTGATTGCAATAGCACATTCCTATTTGTCTGGCACTGCTATTTTGACATATTATCGGGGGTTGCCCCTAGGGGACACATTACAATGAACTCCTGTGTTGGGTATGTGATCATACAGCAGCATCTGTCATGGCACAAATGGGAATAGCTGACTATTGCTAGTATCTTAGGTGCATCCACACGCTTAGTATGTTTGCACACTGTGGAATATGACATGTTTGATGAAGAAATGGATACTGGCAGCCATTCTGTTCTTGCTGTATCTCTACATAGTGTACTTCCACATGTGATCCTGACATGTGCTTCTATTTAATTGTCTTTCAGGAAACATGCATGCCAGACGCCATGTGCCCTTTTATGGATGCTAATAATAATATAATCTTGGAAGGCCTCTGTCAACACCATGAAGTCCTACTGTCCAGGAGGAGGCAAAACAGGGAAGAGCCGACAGCACTGTGGGGTGACCTTGTCCCTGATGTTAACGCCATAGGTCACCTG
Organism: Protopterus annectens; assembly: GCF_019279795.1. Classification (NCBI taxonomy): domain Eukaryota; kingdom Metazoa; phylum Chordata; order Ceratodontiformes; family Protopteridae; genus Protopterus; species Protopterus annectens. Next base: position 309,412,119 of record NC_056727.1, read on the forward strand.
AGCAGGACATATGAGCAGGTTCAACACTGTGCATCAGATATGATTAATCTGCATGCAGAAGAGCACCAGATGTGGCCAGGGATCATGGTGTCACTGGCGGAGGGCCTGCAGTAGAAAGTACAGTTGTGCACACTTATCATAAATGTATATGCTCGAGTGTATTCACTGCTTCAATCATCACTTTTGGGTTATCTGCTTGCAGTAGCCCTCAGTCGGCCTGATTAACAAAGTCTTGGGTCCTGCGTCAGTTGCTGTCCTCCTTCCATGACGTCAGGGGTATAAAACATGCTGCTGACGCCATTACATCAGTTTTTCTTGCCCCAGATGTCAGGTGCCCCCTTAATGGGAAGCAATTAAATCTATAAATATACAAGGTTATACCTCCAACAAAAAAGCACATACAGCAAAAAGCTTTTGAAGACAGTAAAGGAAAATAGAGGTATATCCAAAAAATAAAAAGAAGGGGGCTGGAGGGAGGGTAACCAGGACTGCAACAGTGAATACACTCTAACATCTACATTTACGGTAAGTGTACACAACTGTACTATGTTTTTTGAGTTTCACTGTTACAGTCATCACTTTTGGGTAGATTTCCCAAAGCTAAGGATGGGAGGAGGAATTTAAATAGAGTTAGGACCAGCTAAAAGGCCCTGCAAGACTGCAGTGGCAAAGCCAGCTCTGGATTTAGAGAAAATTGGCAGATGATAATGCTTGGTGAAAGTATGTACAGAACTCCAAGTAGCAGCTTCTAGGATGTCCCTGGTAGGGACACCTCTGAGAAAGGCTGTAGAGGTAGATGCAGCCCTGGTAGAGTGGGGTCTGATCCCCTGTGGGATAGGTTTTCCATGGTGTTTGTAGCAAAAATTAATGCAATGGCCTATCCATTTGGAAATGGTTTGCTTTGAAATAGCCTTCCCCTCTGCCCCTGCAGCAAATGCCACCAGCAGTTGATCAGATTTCCTTTGAGGTTTAGTTCTGTCCAAGTAGAATCTAAGGTGTCTGTGCACGTCTAAGGAGTGCAGAATCTGTTCCCCTTTGTTCTGTGGATTAGGAAAGAAGGTTGGCAAATGTATGGACTGATTAAGGGCCACACTGGATACCACCTTGGGCATGAAGGAGTGATTGGTCCTGAGGGACACCATGTCCGCATGAAAGATGATGAAAGGCTCCACTGCCATAAGGGCCTGTAATTCAGATACCCTTCTTGCTGAAGTCATTGCTAAAAGGAAAGATGTTTTCCAAGAAAGGAATTTTAAGTCCACAGTGGCAGCTGGCTCGAAAGGAGGAAGGGTGAGCTTTTCCAATACAAAGTTGAGGTCCCAGCCTGGAGTTGGAACTTTCCTGGGTGGTCGTAGATTTTTGGCCCCTCTGAGAAACTGCTTAAGCAGTGGATGAGAGAAGAGGGGTGGTTCTGAGATGGCTGAGGTGTGAATTTTGGAGGCGAAAGACAGGCCCTTATGAAGCATCTCAGTTAAGTACTGTAAGATCTGAGGTAAACTGGGCACTGTTGTCCTCATCCCTTCAGATTGGTTCCAGGCACAGAATCTTTTCCATTTTTCAGCATATGACATTCTGGTACTAGGCCTCCTTGCCTCTAAAATGATATCCATCACTGGTTTACTGAGGGATTTTAAAGGAGAAATTATGTAATTAGCCAGGCTGCTAGATTCAGTGTTTGAAGTTGAGGATGGAGAATTTGGTTCTCCTGCTGAGACAAGAGAGTAGGAATCTGAGGCAGGTGCCATGGGGCCCACAGTGACACACTGCGCAAGAGGGGGTACATGTATTGGCGTGGCCAGTCTGGTGCAATCAAAATTATCTTGGTTTGTCTTGTTTGATCTTTAGTAGTACTTTGGAGAGCAGAGGCAGAGGAGGAAAGGCATAAACTGATAGGTTTTTCCAGCTGAAGGACACAGCATCCACTTTCCAAGCTTGTTTGTGGGGAGTTCTTGTGCAGAATTTGTACAACTGATAGTTTTGGAGGGAGGCAAACAGGTCTATATCTGGGCTCCCCCATTTGCTTATCAACATGTTGAAAATCCAAAGTTCCAGTTTCCACTCGTCTAGATCCATGAGGTTTCTGCTTAGTTCGTATGCCAGTGTATTTAATTTTCCTGGCAAGAACTGAGCTTGGAAATGTACCTGATAGCTCAGGGCTGTGTTCCACAATACCATGGCTAGTCTGCAGAGGGGGTATGAATGTATACCCCACGTGCTTGTTTATGTACCACATAACAGTGGTGTTGTCCGTCTTTACCATTAATTGTCCTGGAAGAATGTGGCCCTTGAAGGCTGTCAGAGCATTCTGTACAGCTAACATTTCTTTTTGAATGATATGCAGGTGCATTTGACTTTGGTTCCATTTGCCCTGAATGCACTTCCCTGTCAGGTGGGCCCCCATGTATAGTCTGATGTGTCTGTTGTTAAGGTTTGGGCGGCAGGGGGTAGTGTGAATGGTAGTCCCCTGTTTTGGTGGCAGGCCTTTGCCCACCAAAGGAACTCTAGGCATAGGCAAGGTATGACAGGAATCATTGCTTCTAGATCCTGTGAATGTTGACACCATAGGCTTTTGAGATACCATTGCAGTTTCCTCTTATGCAGCCTTGCATATGGAATTAGAAGAAAGCAGGAGGCCATGAACCCCAAGGCTTGCAGTATTTGCCTTGCAGATAACTGGGTTTTTGTGGCTACTTGTTTGAAGTAGGTTGTCAAATGAATCCGTTTCTCTGGCGTGAGGAAAGCCATCTGGGAAGTTGTATTCACGCTTGCTCCCGGGACTATATGTTGACAGGGTACCAGTTGTGATTGCTTTTCGTTTATGGTGCAGCCCAGACAAGTCAGTACCCTTTGAACAAAGGCCAGATGATTCAAAAGTATGTCCTGGCTTTCTGCCTGAATTAGACAATCGTCCAGATATGGGTATATGTGAATATTTCTTTGCCTGCAGAATGCAATGACTGGAGCTAGGCACTTTATGAATACCCTGGGTGCAGTAAATAAGCCAAAAGGCAGTGCAGAGAAAGTACAGTTGTGTACACTTACCATAAATGTAGATGTTCGAGTGTATTCACTGTTGCAGTCATTACACGTGGGTTATCCTGCTGGCAGGCTACCCTCAGTCAGCCTGTCTAGGTCCAGTGTTGATTGCTGTCGCCTCTTCCCTGACATCAGTGCGCCAGGGGTATATAAAAGATGCAGCCGATGCCATTTTCTTCAGTGTTTCTTGCCCCAGATGTCAGGTGCCCCCAAAAGGTAGGCTAAAAATATGCCAATAAAACATGCATGCACCAAAATATATTATACCTTCATCTATAAGCAAATACACCACATAGGTTGTATAGATTAGAGAAGTGTAGATAAGTTGCATCCATTATATGGGGGATGGTGGGTGGGTAACCTGGACTGCAACAGTGAATACACTCGAACATCTACATTTATGGTAAGTGTACACCAACTGTACTATGTTCTTCGTGTTTCACTGTTGCAGTCATTACACTTGGGTTGAATCCCAAAGTTATGGTTGGGAAGCTGGAGCTAAAGAGCATTAGGAGCAGCTATGAGGCCCTGCAGAACTGCAGTGGCAAAGGCTGCCCTGGATTTAGAGTAGAGTGGTAAATGATAGTGCTTTGTAAAGGTGTGCACTGAACTCCAGGTAGCAGCCTCCAAAATGTCTTTGGTTGGTACTCCCCTGAGGAAGGCTGCTGCTCTGGTTGAATGTGGCCTAATGCCCTTAGACACTGGTTTGCCATGTTGTGAATAGCAGAAAAGAATGCAGTGGCCTATCCACTTTGAAATAGTCTGCTTTGAGATGGCCTTTCCTTGTGAACCTGCAGCATATGCCACTAGTAGTTGCTCTGTCTTTCTGAAAGCTTTGGTTCTGTTCAAGTAGAAGCGTAGCTGTCTGTGTATGTCCAAAGAATGCAAAATTCTCTCCCCCTTATTCTGTGGGTTTGGATAAAAAGTAGGCAGATGAATAGTTTGGTTAAGGGCCACACTGGACACTACCTTACGCATAAATGTGGGGTTTGTCCTAAGAGAAACCCTGTCGGGATAAAAAATGATAAAAGGTTCCACAGCCATGAGTGCCTGTAGCTCTGAGACTCGTCTTGCAGAGGTTATTGCTAGGAGCAGAGCTGTTTTCCAAGATAAAAACTTTATATCAGCTATAGCGGCTGGCTCAAAAGGAGGCAGGGTGAGTTTTTCCAAGACATAATTGAGGTCCCATGCAGGTATTGGTGATCTCCTTGGAGGCCTTAAATTTTTGGCTCCTCTGAGGTACTGCCTTAACAAGGGGTGAGAAAAGATTGGTGGCTCTGTATTGTAATGAGCCGAAATGGCAGAGGCATGAATTTTAATTGATGAAAAGGATATGCCTTTGTCCAGCATCTCAGTTAAGTATTGCAAAATCTGAGGAATATTTGGTACAGCTGTGTCAATTCCTTGTGCCTGGTTCCAAGCACAGAATCTCTTCCATTTTCCAGCGTAAAATTTTCTGGTACTGGGCCTTCTGGCCTCCAAAATGATATCCATTACAGCTTTAGTGTGAGGTGCGTTTTGTATGACTACATTATCCGCCATGCTGCCATATTTATGGTCTTTAGTTGGCTGTGCAGGATCTGATTGTTTTGTTGGGATAGTAGATGTGGTAATTTGAGGCAAAGTTCAAGCTGAGCATTGAGACAGGTTCCTTAGGATTGGATACCAGTACTGGCGGGGCCAGTCTGGGGCAATCAGTATTATCTTTGGCTTCTCTTGCTGACCTTTAGGAATACCTTGGGGAGGAGAGGCAGTGGAGGAAAGGCATATACTGCTAAGTTTTTCCAGCTGAAAGATAGGGCGTCCACTTTCCATGCTGGTCTGTGATAAGTCCTTGTGCAGAATCTTTTTACTTGGTAGTTGTGAGGAGAGGCAAATAAATCTATATCCGGGCATCCCCATTTTCTTGTTATCATGCTGAAGACTTGTGGATCCAATTTCCATTTGTGGGGATCCATGAGGTTTCTGTTTAGTTCATCTGCCAGAGTATTTATCTTTCCTGGCAGGAATTGTGCCTGCAGATGTACCTGGTAATTCAATGCTGTGTCCCACAAAGTCATGGCTAGTCTGCAAAAAGAGTAAGAATGAGTGCCTCCCTGCTTGTTTATATACCACATGACCGTGGTGTTGTCTGTCTTTATCAGTAGTTGTCCCGGATGAAGTAGGTCCTTGAAGGCTGTCTGGGCATTCTGAACAGCTAGCATCTCTTTTTGATTGATATGTAGATGCATTTGGTTTGTGGACCACGTGCCTTGAATATATCTTCTTGCCATGTGGGCCCCCCAGGCATAATCTGATGCATCCGTTATTATTGTCTGTGACTGGGGGTAAAGTGAATGGCTGTCCCTTGTTCTGGTGACAAGCCTTCACCCACCATCAAAACTCCTGTTGCAGGCAGGGAATGAGGGTAATTATTGTTTCCAGGCTGTGGCAATGTTGACTCCAAACACTTTTTAGGTACCATTGAAGTTTCCTCATATGCAGTCTCGCCTATGGAATTAGTAGAATGCAGGATGCCATGAAGCCCAAAGCCTGCAGAATTTTTATTGCAGATAAATGGGCCTTTGTTGCCAACAGGTTGAAATAGGTAGTCAGTTGCTTTTGTTTGTCTGGCGTGAGATATGCCATCTGGGCAGTTGTATTTAAGCTTGCATCCAGGAATATTATCTCTTGAGGGTACTAGTTTTGATTTCTTTTCGTTGACTGGGTACACTAGGTCTGTTAGGAATCTCTTTACAAATGCCAGATGCTGTAGTAGAATGTCCTTGTTCTCTGCTTGAATGAGGCAGTCGTCCAAGTAAGGATATATTTGTATTCCTCTTTGTCTGCAGAATGCAATTACTGGTGCCAGGCACTTTGTGAAGACCCTGGGCACAGTAGATAAGCCAAAGAGTAGTGCATTCAGCCAGCTTTGAATCTGAGGTATCTTCTGCATGTTTGCCTGATTGGGAGATGCAGGTATGCCTCTTTTAGGTCTAAAGTCACAAGCCAAGCCTTCTTGCCCAGCATGGGCAGAAGTTGCTGTAGAATCAACATTTTGAATTTTGGTATATCCAGAAAAGTGTTAGAATAGATAGGTCTAGTATTGGTCTCCAGGTCTTGTCCTTTCTTGGTACCAATTACAGTATTGAATAAAATCCTTGTCCCTGCTCTTGCTCTGGTACTTGTTGAATGGACCTCATGTCCATGAGGGATGAGACTTGCTTTTGTGCCTCTGCCCACTGATGTTTTGGCAGGTTTGGCCAACCGTTTGTTCTTGGCAGGGTATGGAAGTGAAACTTGTAGCCTTGTGACACTATATCTAGGACCCATTTGTCCTGGGTTATGTGCCAATTTTGAGAAAAAAGTGCTAGTTTTCCCCCTAAAGGTGCTGCCAGAAGATAAGTGCTTGGAGCAGGCAGGGGGAAGTCATTGGGATTGTTACCTGTATGGCTGTGATTTGTCTTCTCCACTTTTGGAGGTAGAAGCACCCCATTGTTTAGACCTGTATGAACCTTGGGGCTGGGATCTGCCTCTTGGGCATCTGTATCTGCCCCTTTGCGGCCTGTCTGACACTGGAAAGGACCAATTCTTTGTAGGCCAGTGTCTAAATCTTGGAGGCTGTACCTGTAAGAAATCCTTAACCGTTTGCATAGATTTAGCTTTGTCCTCCATTTTCTTTAACACCTCTTCTGCTTTAACACCAAACAAGGTATCATGCTGTAATGGGGCATCTAATAATTTTGCTTTGACATGATCAGGCAGATTTTGTTCCTTTAACCAAGCATGCCTCCTGATGACAGATCCCGTAACAGCGGCTCTGCAGGAGGCCTCCAAAGAATCAAAACCACACTGCAAAGTATGCTTTCCAACTTGTTCAGCTGCATGCAATAAATCCTGCATTTCTTTGTTTTCTGCATATTCAGAATTTATCAACATTTTCTGTTTAAGCAGTGACATAATATATTGCTGATATTTGAGCATATGAAATTGACAATTTAAAGCCCTTATAGCCAAGGTAGCAGAAGTGTAAATCTTTTTTCCTCATCTGTCCAATGCCCTAGAATCCCTGTCAGAGGGGGTAGGGTTTTTTGCAGCGGAAGCCTTGACCCCTTTGGGACCCTGAGAGATAGTTTCTGGGTCAGCAGCAGGGTTTTTGAAAAGGAATTTATGAGAATCAGGTACCCTGTAGTACCTGTCCGGCTTAACAGAAGCTGGAGGTAAGGAGTCAGGGGTCAGACTGGACTCTGAAAATACATCATCAACAATATCTAACACAGGTGGAATAGCTAGGGGCTTGTGTTGTGGTAGTAAAAGGAAGTCTCTAACCCTTTTCTTAGATTCTGAAAAATCTTGACTTTCCCAATGGAAATGCTCCCTCATGGTATGCAAGGTTTCCCCAAAAGAGTAATCCTCAGGAGGAGGGGCTGAAGGGATAGATTCTTCATCATCAGAATCCTCATAGGGAGGAAGAGAGCATTCCTGATCAGAAGAGGAATCAGATAAAATTGAAACCTGATCTGAAGATTTATATTCTGTCTCTTGCCTAGGCCTTTTATCAGGTGGGGGATGGGAACCCCTGATCAAAGTAATTAAGTCCGGCCATTTTGAGCATCTGTTTTTTGGGCATGGAGGCCTGTCCATGAGGTTGTTGTACTTGTTTCTTTGTCTTTAAAGGTGCTTTAGTCTTTGTCTTTGAAGCTGAAGTCATTTTGATGTATAATAGAGTAGGTCTGAAAACACCCTCAGAAGCCAATGCCTGCTCAGCGGCTCCGGCCCCATCTGAGGGAATAGTCTCCGAAGGTCCAATACAGTACAGTTGTGTACCTACCATAAATGTAGATGTTCGAGTGTATTTACTGTTGCAGTCATTACACTTGGGTTATCCTGCTGGCAGGCTACCCGCAGTCGGCCTGAATTCCGAAGTCCTAGTCCGGCGTCGGTTGCTGTCGCCTCTTCCCTGACGTCAGTGCGCCAGGGGTATAAAAGATGCAGCCAATGCCATTTTCTTCAGTTTTTCTTGCCCCAGATGTCAGGGGCCCCCAAAAGGGTAGGCTAAAAATATTATGATCATAAAAAAACATGCACATAACCTTCATCTACAAGCAAATACACCACATAGGTTGTATAGAAGATTGAGGTACAGGTACATCCCAGCAATGAAAAAAGGGGGATGGAGGAAGGGTAACCTGGACTGCAACAGTGAATACACTCGAACATCTACATTTATGGTAGGTACACAACTGTACTATGTTCACCGTGTTTCACTGTTGCAGTCATTACACTTGGGTTGAATCCCAAAGCTGAGGTTGGGTGGCTGGGCCTAAATAGAATTTGGAGTGGCTATGAGGCCCTGCAGAACTGCAGTGGCAAAGCCTGCTCTGGATTTAGAGTAGAGAGGTAAATGGTAGTGCTTTGTAAAACTGTGCACTGAAGTCCAGATTGCAGCCTCCATAATGTCCTTGGTTGGTACTCCTCTGAGGAAGGCTGCTGAAGTGGCTGCTGCTCTGGTAGAATGTGGCCTAACGCCCTTGGGTACTGATTTGCCATGTTGTGAATAGCAGAAACAAATGCAGTGGCTTATCCATTTTGAAATAGTCTGCTTAGAGATAGCTTTTCCTTGCGAACCTGCAGCATATGCCACTAACAGTTGCTCAGTTTTTCTGAAAGCTTTAGTTTTGTCCAAGTAAAAGCATAGCTGTCTGTGTATGTCCAAAGAATGCAGAAGTCTCTCCCCTTTATTCTGTGGGTTTGGATAAAAAGTAGGCAAATGTATGGTTTGGTTAAGAGCCACACTGGACACTACCTTAGGCATAAATGTTGGGTTTGTCCTTAGAGAAACCCTGTCCTGATGGAAAGTAATAAAAGGTTCCACAGCCATTAGTGCCTGCAACTCTGAGACTCTTCTTGCTGAAGTTATTGCTAGGAGAAGAGCTGTTTTCCATAATAAGTATTTTACCTCCGCTGTATTGGCTGGCTCAAAAGGAGGCAGTGAGAGTTTTTCCAAGACAAAATTGAGGTCCCATGCAGGTATTGCAGCTCTCCTTGGGGGTCTTATGTTTTTGGCCCCTCTAAGATACTGTCTTAGCAGTGGATGAGAAAAAATAGGTGGGTCCGTATTGTAATGAGCTGAAATGGAACAGGCATGGATCTTAATTGATGAGAAGGATAGGCCTTTGTCCAGCATCTCAGTTAGGTATTGCAAAATCTGAGGAATATTTGGTACAAGCATGTCTATTCCCTGCGCCTGGTTCCAAGCACAGAATCTCTTCCATTTTTCTGCATAAGATTATCTGGTGCTGGGCCTCCTGGCCTCCAAAATAACATCCATAACTGCTTTAGAGAGAGGTGTGTTCTGAATGGTTACATTATCTGCCATGCAGCCAGATTTAGGGTTCTGAGTTGGCTGTGTAGGATCTGAATGTTCTGTTGGGTCAGCAAATGCGGAATTAGAGGTAATCTCCAGGCTGGGCCTTGAGACAAGCTCTTTAGGATTGGGCACCAGTGCTGGCGTGGCCAGTCTGGGGCAATCAATATAATTTTTGGCTTCTCTTGTCTGACCTTTAGGAGTACCTTGGGGAGGAGAGGCAGAGGAGGGAAGGCATATACTGTAAGGGCTTTCCAGCTGAATGAAAGGGCGCCCACTTTCCATGTTTGTTTGTGATAAGTCCGTGTGCAGAATCTCTGTAGCTGGCAGTTGTGAGGGGAGGCAAACCGATCTATGGCTGGACATCCCCATTTCCCTGTTATCATGCTGACGATTTGTGGATCTAGTTTCCACTCGTGAGGATCCAAGAGGTTTCTGCTTAGTTCGTCTGCCAAAGTATTTGTCTTTCCTGGCAGGAATTGTGCTTGCAAGACTACTTCATAAGTCAATGCAGTGTTCCACAAAGTCATGGCTTGTCTGCAAAGGGGGTAGGAATGTGTGCCCCCCTTGCTTGTTTATGTACCACATGACTGTAGTATTGTCCGTCTTTATCAGCAGTTGTCCTGGATGAAGTAGGTCCTTGAAGGCTGTCAGGGCATTTTGTGCAGCTAGCATCTCTTTTTGATTGATATGAAGATGCATTTGGCTTGTGGGCCATGTGCTCTGAATACATTTTCCTGCCATGTGCGCCCCCCCCCCCCCAGGCATAATCTGATGCATCTGTTGTTAGTGTCTGCCTGGCAGTGGGTAAGGTGAATGGCTGTCCCTTGTTGTGGTGACAGGCCTGTGTGCCCACCATTGAAATTCCTGTTGCAGGCAGGGAATGAGAGTAATTACTGTTTCCAGGCTGTGGCAGTGTTGAGTCCAAACACTTTTTAGATACCATTGTAGTTTCCTCATATGTAGTCTTGCATATGGAATTAGTAGAATGCAGGATGCCATGTAGCCCAGAGCCTGCAGAATTTTTCTTGCAGATAACTGGGCCTTTGTTGCCACGTTTTCAAAGTAAGAAGTCAGTTGCCTTTGTTTGTCTGGAGTGAGATAAGCCATCTGGGCAGTTGTATTTAAGCTTGCACCCAGGAATATTATCTCTTGAGAGGGTACTAGTTTTGATTTATTTTTGTTTGCTGTGTACCCTAGGCAAATTAGTAATCTTTTTACAAACGCCAGATGCTGTAGTAGAATATCTTTGGTCTCTGCTTGAATAAGGCAGTCGTCCAAGTAGGGATATATTTGAATTACTCTTTGTCTGCAAAATGCAATTACTGGTGCCAGGCATTTTGTGAAGACCCTGGGCGCAGTAGATAAGCCAAAGGGCAGTGCAGAGAATTGGTAGTGTATTGAGCCAGCTATGAATCTGAGGTATCTTCTGTAAGCGTGTCTGATTGGGACATGCAGGTATGCCTCTTTGAGGTCCAAAGTTACAAGCCAAGCCTTCTTGTCCAGCATGGGCAGAAGCTGCTGTAGAGTCAACATTTTGAATTTTGGGTCGTCCAAAAAAGTATTTAGAATAGACAGGTCCAGAATTGGTCTCCTGGCTTTGTCCTTTCTTGGTACTAAGAAAAGTCTTAAAAAAATCCTTGTTCCTGCTCCTGTTGTGGCACAGGCTGAATGTTCATGTCCATGAGAGATGTTACTTGTTTTTGTGCCTCTGCCCATTGACTGTGTGGCAGGTCTAGCATACCTTTTGCCTTTGGAAGGGTGTGAAAGTGGAACCTGTAGCCCTGAGAGACTATATTTAAGACCCATTTGTCCTGGGAGATCTTGTGCCAGTATTGTGAAAAAAGTGCTAGCTTTCCCCCTAAGGGTGCTGCCAAAACATAAGTGCTTGGCATAGGCAGAGGGAAGTCATTGGGACTGTTTTCTATAAGGCTGTGATTTGTCTTCTCTGCTTTTGGAGGTAGAAGCACCCCGTTGTTTGGGCCTGTATGAGCCCTGGGGCTGTTGCCTGCCTCTAGGGCGTCTGAATCTGCCTCTTTGTGGTCTGACACTGAAAAGGACCAATTCTTTGAGGGCCAGTTCCTGCTAAATCTGGGTGGCTGTACCTGTAAAAAATCCTTTATTGTCTGCATAGATTTAGCTTTATCCTCCATTTTCTTCAACACCTCTTCTGCCTTAACACCAAACAAAGTATCATGCTGTAATGGAGCATCCAATAATTTTGCTTTAACATGATCAGGCAGATTCTGTTCCTTTAACCAAGCATGCCTTCTAATAACAATACCTGTAACAGCGGCCCTGCACAAGGCCTCCAGTGAATCATAGCCACATTGCAAAGCATGTTTTCCCACTTGTTCAGCTGCATGCAATAAATCCTGCAAATCTTTGTTCTCAGAACATTCAGAATTTGTCAACATTTTTTGTTTTAACAAAGACATTAAGTATTGCTGATATTTGAGCATATGAAATTGACAATTTAAAGCCCTTACAGCCAAGGTAGCAGAAGTGTAAACTTTTTTCCCCCATCTGTCCAGAGCCCTAGAATCTCTATCAGAGGGGACAGGGTTTTTAGCAGTAGCAGCCTTGACGCCTTTGGGACCCTGTGAAATAGTTTCTGGGTCAGCAGCAGGGATTTTATAAAGGAATTTATGGGAGTCTGGAACCCTGTAGTATCTGTCTGGCTTAACAGGAGCAGGAGGTAAAGAGTCTGGAGGAAGGCCGGACCCTGAAAACACATCATCTACTATGTCTAGAACAGGGGGAATTGCAAGAGGTCTGTGTTGAGGAAGTAAAAGAAAGTCTCTAAGCCTTTTCTTAGAATCGGAATAATCTTGGCTCTCCCAGTGGAAATGCTCCCTCATGGTATGCAGGGTTTCCCCAAATGAGTAGTCCTCAGGAGGAGAAGCTGAAGGAATAGAATCTTCAGCATCAGAATCCTCATAGGGAGGAATAGAATATCCCTGTTCTGAAGAGGAATCAGAGGAAATGGAAACCTGATCAGAGGAATCATATCCAGTGTCTTGCCTAGGCCTCTTATCAGGAGGGGGATGGGAACCCCTCATCATAGTAATTAGGTCTTCGGCCATTTTGAGCATCTGTTTCTTAGGCATAGAAGTCTGTCCTGGAGAATGCTGTACTGTTTTAGACTTTGTCTTGGATGCTGAAGTAGGCTTTATATAAAGTTGCGTAGGTCTGAAGACACCCTCAGAAGCCAATACCTGCTCAGCGGCTCCGGACCCATCTGTGGGATTAATTTCCGAAGGGCCAATACCTTGAGTAGCCAGAGGCCTAGTTGTCTCCACGTGGGAGTCAGAGGCGGCCTGTGGCTCTGAGGTAGCGGGAGTCAGGGGCTGCGAAAGTGCCTCACTGAGCACAGGCGAACCGGTGACTGGCCTAGAAGAGGCTTCGTCGTCGGTTTTGGACCTCGGATGCTTGTCCTTGTCTTTATCCTTGCGTTTTTTATGAATTCCGGTCGTCAGTTGTTCCAACGGCATTATATAGTTAAACCTTCTGCCAAAATAATGAAAAGCAAAATCGTACCGACGCTTAATCGTGCGTTGGTTAAATCTAGCACAAAACCGACAACTAGCAATGTCGTGGTCAGGGCCTAGGCAAGGAATACAGTAAGAATGAAAATCCTTATGAGGTATTTGCTTCCCACAAGAAATACAATTGTTAACTTTTTCTGACATCGGTCTGGAGCAAGAAAAAAGTTTCTCCAACGGGGTTCTTAACTTTATTGAAGACTTCGGATCTGAAATTCAATTTAGAAAATCTCAGGAGTCAGCCGACCGGCATTTGCGAACTGCTTTTGCTTCAGGCACCGCGCGGCAAGAAAGACTGAAGAAAATGGCATCGGCTGCATCTTTTATACCCCTGGCGCACTAACGTCAGGGAAGAGGTGACAGCAACCGATGCTGGACCAGGACTTTGGAATTCAGGCCGACTGCGGGTAGTCGAGATTTAGGCCTAAAAATAGGAGGCGTCAGTTTAATATGCAACAGTGAAACACGATGAACATCTTGAGCTTCCAGCGGCCTAGTCGACTCCACGTGGGAATCGGTAGCGGCCTGCGAGTCTAAAGTAGCGGGCGTCAGGTGCTGCGAAGGTGCCTCACTGAGAACCGGCGACTGGCTTAGAAGAAGCCTCGTCGTCGGTTTTGGACCTCGGATGCCTGTCCTTTCCTTTTTCTTTGCATTTCTTGTGAATTCCGGTAGTCGGATGGGTATCCGACGACATCGTATAATTAAATCTTCTGCCAAAATAGTGTAATGCAAAATCGTACTGACGCTTAATAGTGCGTTGGTTAAATCCAGCGCAAAACCGACAACTAGCAACGTCGTGGTCAGGGCCTAGGCAAGGAATAAAGTAAGAATGAAAGTCCTTATGAGGTATTTGCTTCCCACAAGAAATACAATTAACTTTTTCTGACATCGGTCTGGAGCAAGAAAAAAGTTTCCCCAACGGGGTACTTCGCTTTTAATGAAGACTTCGGATCTGAAATTCAAACACAAAAATCTCAAGAGTCGGCCGACCGGCACTTGCGAACTACTTATGCTTCGGGCACCACGTGGCAAGAAAGACTGAAGAAAATGGTGTTGGCTGCATCTTTTATACCCCTAGCGCTCTGACATCAGGGAAGAGGCGACAGCAACCGACGCCCGACCTAGATTTTGGAATTCAGGCCGACTGAGGGTAGCCTGCCAGCAGGATAACCCAAGTGTAATGACTTCAACAGTGAAACACGAAGAACATCTGATAGTGCATGTAGCTTGCTTTGAAGCGTAGGTATTTTCTTAAAGACTCCCTGATAGGGATGTGCAGGTAATGCTTCTTTTAAGTCTAGTGTTGCCAACAATGCATCTTTGCCTAGCATAGGAAGCAGCTGGTGAAGAGTCAGCATCTTGAATTTTGGAATCACCAGAAAGATATTTAGAGTAGAAAGGTCCAGGATATGACTTCATGTATTGCCTTTTCCGGGTACCAGGAAAAGTCTCGAATAGAACCCTTGTCCCTTTTCCTGTTCTGGTACCAACTGAATAGCCCCCATGTTTAAGAGAGAGTACTTGATTTTGGGCCTCTGTTCACTGATAGGGGGGTAGATCTGGCCACCCGCTTGGTGCTGGTAAGGTGTGGAAGTGAAATCTGTATCCTTGGGACACTATATTTAAAACATATTTGTCCTGGGTAATGAGTTTCCCAGTTTTTGGCCTGCAGACCAATCTTTCCGCCTAAAGGAGCATTCAGTTGGGAAGTGCTTGGAAGTTTTAGAAGCAAGTCATTTAGACTGTTTTCCATAGGGGGGAATCTTACTACTCCCTGATTTCAGTGCGGAAACCCCCCAATGCTTAGTCTTGTGTGTCCCCTGGGACTGAAACCTGGGGTTTCTGCTATGTCTGAGTTTGGCTTGAGAAGACCTTGAAGAGGCTGGAAAGGACCAATTCTTAGAGGGCCAGTGCCTACTAAATCTAGGAGGCTGAACTTATAAGAAATCTTTAACAGTTTGCATAGATTTAGCTTTATCTTCCATCTTTTTAAGAACTTCCTCAGCCTTGTTGCCAAACAGGCGGTCCTGATTTAATGGAGCATCCAACAATTTAGCTTTAACATGATCAGGTAAAGATTGCTCCTTAAGCCAAGCATGCCTTCTGAGCACAGAACCATTAACAGCAGCCCTGCAAGAGGCCTCTACAGAATCAAATCCATATTGCAAAGTATGTTTTCCAACCTGTTCAGCAGAATGCATTAAATCCTGTAATTCTTTATTTTCCGCACAGTCAAGAATCAACATAATTTTCTGTTTAAGCAATCCAATAACATGTTGTTGATATTTTAACATATGAAACTGGCAGTTTAATGCCCTAATGGCCAAGGTTGCAGAAGTGTAAATCTTTTTACCCCATCTATCCAGTGCCCTGGAGTCTCTATCAGAAGGGGTAGGATTTTTAGCAGTAGAAACCTTAATGACCTTGTGTCCCTGTGAAAAGGTCTCTGGATCCGCAATAAGATTTTTTAAAAAGGAACTTGTGTGAATCAGGAACCCTGTAATATCTGTCAGGTTTTCTGGGAGCAGGAGGCAAGGAATCGGGGCCAAACTAGATTCCGAAAAAGCATCATCAACAACGTCTAGTACTGGAGGAATAGCTAAAGGCCTATGCTGAGGCAGGAGTAAGAAATCCCTAAGCATCTTTTTTGAATCAGAAAAATCCTGACTTTCCCAGTGGAAATGCTCCCTTAGAGTATGTAAGGTTTCATCAAAAGAAAAATCCTCTGGAGGAGAAGCAGAGGTTATAGAGTCCTCTGCATCAGAATCCTCTTAAGTAGATAAGGACAAATCCAGATCATCAGAAGAATCAGAAAAATCAGAATCCTGGTCACAAGATTAATAAACAACTTCAGTCCTAGGTCTCTTAGAAGGGGGAGGCTGGCTTCCCCTGATTAGAGTTATAAGATCTTCAGCCATTCTTATTATTTGCTTTTTTAGGCATAGAGGCCTGAGCATGCGGCCTGGGCATCGTTTTTTTAGGCATGGTTCGAGATTTAGGCCTAAAAATAGGAGGCGTCAGTTTAATATGCAAGTCCGTAGGCCTGAATACACCCTCAGAAGCTGGTGCCTGCACAGTGGCTCCGGACCCATCCAAGGTAGAGACATCCGCAGGTTCCATTGTTGAAGCATCTTGCAGCATACCGGATGCCGAATGGGTCTCAGTAGAGGCCTGCAAATCAGAAGTAGCTGGTATAACGGACTGCGAAAGCGCTTGAGTACAGGCGAACTGGCGACTGGCTTAGGAAAAGCGTCGTCGGCAGTTTTGGACCTCAGCGGCCTGCCTCTGTCTTTATCCTTGCGTTTTTTCAGAATCCCAGTAGTCAGATGGCTAACTGACGACATTTCTGGATAATTAAACCGAGAACTGAAATACTTTGAGGCGAAAATATACCGATGACGGATAGTGCGCTGATTAAATAAAGCAGAAAAACCAACAGCATGGTAAGTTGTGGTCAGGGCCTAGGCAAGAAATACAGTACGAATGAAAATCTTTATGAGGTATTTGCTTTCCACAAGTAATGCAATTATTAACTTTTACTGACATCGGTAAGGAGCAAGAAAAAGTTTCCCAATGGGGTACTTAGCTTTAGTTGAAGACTTTGGTTCTGAAACTCGAAAACAAAAATTTCAGGAGTCAGATGACTGGTACTTGCGAACTGCTTCGGGCACCGCACGGCGAAAAAGACTGATGTAATGGTGTCGGCTGCATGTTTTATACCCCTGACAACCTGACGTCATGGAAGAAGGGACAGCAACTGACGCAGGACCCAAGGCTTTGTTAATCAGGCTGATTGAGGGCTACTGCAAGCAGATAACCCTAAAGTGAGGACTGCAACAGTGAAACACGAAGCACATCAACCACTCTCAGCCACTGAGGAATTCCTGGTGAACCTAGGAACACGTGACAGCTCCCAGGCATTCATGACACCGTATATCATGGATGTGGGTGCCACAGTGTCCATGCTAAAGGAGCATTCAGGGTAGGCTTAGTTTGATCAGCAATGGAATACTGTCAGTGTGTCAACGTGTACATACTTTTACATGGGTGTCACAGGTTTGTTCTTGGGTGGGGGGGAGTTTAACTGCAGTTTGAATCTCATGCTCAGATTCTGTCCAACATAATTAAAGTAGCTACTGTAAATGTGAGATATATGGACATTTTACCATGTTGTAGTCCAACATGCAGAGGTATTTACATTACCTCTCCCTCAACTTTTCACAAGTCTGTCAGGAATCGGACAAGGCTGTGGTCCTGCTCCTGGTAAGCACAACACTGTTTTGTTACAGATGTAGATTTACTGCAATGTATTCCCTAAAGTGTCATCCCAGACCTGCTGGATTACTGTACTGTCGGCATGATTACCAACTGCACAGACATTTTCTGACTGTACACACTTTAGAGTCATACCTATGCCTTGTAGGTGTGACCACACTAATAGATATGATAGTATTGTCAGGACATTACAGATTGCCATATGTGTCAACTGTGCAGTCTCTTCACAAACGTAACAGTGTACCTCACAGTTGCTGGTGAGATTACTGTGTAAAGAGTTTTTATTTACAAGTAACTACAGATGTTTGTGGGAAAAGTAATGTCCCACTATATGTGGATGGGGTTAAAGACGTCAGTAATAATGACAACAGTGTATACAGCTTTACATATATTGCAACATAGCACTCCAGAGCATAACAATGTAGGTATTAATGTACTGTTTTTCCCTTTCTTATCACAGGTAATGGGGGGCTGGTCTTTGTGTCCTACACAACCTGATGTCAGTGTCTCTTCAGACTATGATGATGACGATGGTAAGCCAAAGTGAGGCACAGGCAGGGGTTTCAGGGGCTGAATCTGTGCCAAAGGTTTACATCCCTCTTCTGTCCTCGTTACCACTGCAGCAAAAAGTATGAACTCTGCAACACAGCTTCAACAAAAGGCTTGTTTAATCAGACTGATTAAACAAGCCTTTTGCTGAAGCTGCATTGCTGAGTTCATATTTTTTGCTGCTTATCTTGCGTATGAACTGAAGCTTAACTGTGTATCTTGGTTGTTACCAACTCATTATCACTGCACACAGTCAGTATGCCTACACATACCTGGTCTCTGGAGGCCACAAATATTGGACAGTCAGAAGGTGGGGACATTGAACAGGAAAGTGTGGCAACTATGGCTCCAGTGAGTGTAGACACTGGTCATAACCAGAGAGCTGGCGAAGTTCCACACAGACAGATTGATAGGGATGCTCATAGGAGGCCTGCTGTCCTTCCACCAGCTGTTGCAGAGGTCTCATCAAGGGTAACTTGGCATATGTTTCGGGTCATCACGGAGGCACAGGCATGTTCCGAAAGGAACTCCAGATGAATGCTCAGGGTTATGGATGCAGCACAATCTGACTTCCGTGACTGCTTCTACTGCACTGGTGATACCCTGGATCGGTTCACTGATGCAGTAGAAAGAAGGTGGTCTGAGACAAATCGCAGAATAGCTGTCTTGGAGCGCACGTTGTCTGGGATGGAACATCTGGTTGGAATTGAGCATCAGACCCGTGGATGTAGGTCAGAAACTCCATCTGCTGGGAGTCCATGTGGCTGCGCACAATCATAATTCTGTACAGGCCGTACATCCAGCGCTCCAGAGGGGAGTGTGTACTGTCCACATCAAGCTGTAGCAGGCCATGGGCTCATGGTTCTGGGCATTCCCATGGAGGACATGGCCCCAGCAGACAGCAGTCACTGTCAGGTACTAGCATCACTTCTGACCTTGGGCATGATGAAGGTGCCAGTGCAACTCCTGGCAGAGCCAGTCCTTTTGTTTGGAGGTGGAGATGGTGAACTGTCAGCTCTACCATGCACAGTTCAAAGCTGTCCAACATACACACATGTACGGCTAGCACTGAGCTTGACTGTGTTCACACACACACACACACACACACACACACACACACACACACACACACACACACACACACACACACACACACACACACACACGCACACACACCACTGTCAAATTCAGGTCACCTGCAGACACACATGGCAGATTTCCATGTTCCATCTTGCGTGCTTCCCTTCTTGACTCTCACACATACTTTTAACCAACAGTCAGCCTAGGCCTCCTGCACTCCGACACAACACCTTGTGCAAGTGATGATACCTGTGCCACATCCCTGTCATCCTCATGACTGATGCAAGAAAATGAAGCTGCGTGTCTGATGCACAGGGTGACTACATAAACTAATATGCAACTGTGTAATGCAGTGTTGCTTTGCCATGTCACTTGTACTGGTCACTGACAGATACTGTATGCTGACATTTGTAATGAGTAAGCCACATAATTTTGTGCACCTTAGTTGTATGATGTCGTAATGGCTATTTACTTACACAATGAAAGGTATGCCATGGACGTGTTTATGGTTCAGCTTCAGGAGTTTGAAAGGGACACCTAAGGATACACAGTGGCAATAAACACATACACATCACAGCACAGGTTGGAATGTCAGCACAGCAGAAATGCGTCTTCAGCAAGGTACAGCACTATAAGTGCATGGCTCTGTAGGTTCATATGTGTATACCAGGCCAACATGGACAATGACATCATTCGTCCTACTCATGCACCCCTAATCTAAGAAAATATCTGACACCCTTGACAAGTGCCATCGGGGTATTGGGAGCTAATACATCTATCTACAAGCTGTGGTGATGGAGATGAACCAGCTATAAAAATTTCCTGTGTCTATTACAGACATTTGTCTTGCACCAGTTATGACTGTCTTGTTCTGCATCCCATTGTGTAACTTGTGCATGATGTGCGGCCATTTGTCCTACACCAGTTATGACTGTCTTGTTCTGCATCCCACTGTGTAACTTGTGCATGATGTGCGTTACAGCAGACATGTGCTTCACATGGATGGTGAGCCTGTTACATGTTGGGTGCAGTGTCTGTGCTACATACTTATCTCTCCAGCATGTACTATTTATACAACAGTGATGTTGTAGGTGTGTGGAACAGGTAAGACATGTGTTAGTCCTGACTTGGAGAAGCGGGAGGTACACAGTGAGATCTGACAGTTCCCTGTACGATAGCCATACACATCCCCTCCCAAAGCACGTAGGAGACAGACTACATATGCACGGACTTCGTAGGACATGTTATCGACAATATGTATTGGTTTACCATGGAACCTGTGTGGCTGCTACAGTTGCAAGATATGCCTGTGCAGTGAGACAGCAAAGGTGCCAATGTACTCAATGATAGGTGTGATGAGTGCCAAATACAGTACAACAATGACAGCTTGGGCTTTACATGCCACACCTTTCTGCATAAGTTGTACAAAATTGAATGGATATCCACATCTTACCGATCAGTGAAAGTCAAAGGCTACTTTACTCCCTGTGTCCTTAATTCCATGAGAAATGGCTCAACTGTGTGCAGTGTGCAGACACTACTGTATTTTCCAGGGGTGGATGACTTCCAAAAGGATAGTATTGTGCAGTTCTTGCCATTTACTATTTGTCAGTGGCTCTGACAACAAGTGAATGCGTCTCAGGCCATCCTGGATAACTGTTGGTTCTGTGTGGGATTCAGTGACGGCTCCTAACAGGCAATCACCTGCTAATGTAGTCAGAGGTCACTTGACAGTGGCTGTTACTGTAAAGAAGGGTATGGCTGGAAGGGGTACTCCATTAATGATGTCTGAGGGAAGTCCACTGGTGACTGATGTCACTGTAGCATAGGTCTACCCAATGCTATCTTCCCAGATTATGACCATCGGACACTTGGCTATCAACCAGCTGACATACCACTCTGCAAATAACCTACAGAGTCTTCAGCAAGGGCTGCTGGCCTAATACTCTCAAACACCTTGTGAGGCCACAGTAGGTGGATCGAGTCATATTTCTGTCATCCATTGCACAGTTTAACACTCAATGAGGTCCACTGGTTAGGGTTGGTAGTTGTGATTTACCCTTGCGCAAAACAAACTGTGTTTAGTCCAGTGTCAGTAGGTGTTCCACATTGTTACTGACTGTATCCATGCCAACTACTTTCATGGCTTTACATACCAGATGACAGAGATCTGGGGACACTGCTTGGCACTGCATGCAAGCTGTCCTCTGTGCAACTAAGTACTGCAGTTACTTCCATCATATTCCAAGAAAAGAGACATCCAAGGTGTCTGTATAGAGCACAAACAATGAAGAGAAGAGTAATATGTATACCCTGTGAAGGTAAGGTGGGAGGTTGTACACAGGTATTCTGCAGTTGGACACTACTCAAGCAGTGTGTACTGAAAGGACGCAATTACCTTGTGAAGAATGTGGAAAGCAGGGGAGTTCTCTGAACTGCTGGTGCCTGGCTATTACTAATGCTGGTTTCACCACAACCACTCTCTCATGGGAAACTTTTTCTGTCATCACAGGCAAAATGTTACTAAGAAGCTCATGATGAGAAACAGGGCACAGCTTGTTTGTTCATCCACACAGTTATCCCACATCATGAAATGCTCTGTAGGCTTCACATATCTTTCTCCAGGTAGATGCCCTTGAATAGCAACCTGAGCAATCAGTTGGCTTTTGCATGTATTATGCCTTCTGTACCAGGGTTGGTGGTATGTCACTAGGGAACTGACCAGATGGCTATTAGGAACACAGCTGTAGTGTCACAATATAATGTGCAATTTCCAGCGACAGAGATGGCCAAGCTTCCTGAAAACAGCAGCACAGAGAAGGTGATCCATCTTAGGTGGAAATTTCACAGCAATTCATGCATCCTGCCCCTCAAGAGATTAATGGTGCATATCTGCATGACATGCCTGTGAGGCCTTCTGCAGAGGACTGGTTACCTTTGGCCAATGTATGCCCACCAGCCACATATCCTAGGTATGTCATATTGTACAGTTATGTACCCAGAACATATCTGTGTTCCCACACCGTGTCACACAACAACCAGTTTGGTGTCTGGTTGCTTGACAGGCATTGCACGTTTCCAAGGCCAACGTAATGTCAGCAAAATTGGACAAGTCCCCTGTGCATGCATGGGCATCCACATCTTCACTGCAAGAAGGGCCTATAAACACGGTGTTTCAGGCTGTCAACCGCAAGTGTGTGGCAGCATGACCCTAACTTTGCAAGACTTGCACGGTGTCACATATTTAGGTATGGTATTGGGACCAAGCCTGACAGGATTATGGTCCAATCCAAGGTCCACCTGGCTGGCAAAGATTGTATGGCACACTGTCAGGTGCTGTGTTACCTTAGGGAGCCTACATAAAGGTGACATGTTGCATTTCACCATCTGTTATGACATGCCTAATGATGGCGTGCTGTGACATGCACACAAGCATGACTGTATGGCTAATGGCATTATCAATGATTGCTGATGAGATGTGGAATGTGTTCCCCATCCTTCTATTCCTATGCCACACAAACACAATGTGTGACAGATGCAACTGTACTTCAAACCTTGATGCCATGGTGTCTCAAACAGCAGTCAGTACATATGGCAATGAGCATTTTGCCAACATGCACAGCTCACCTCATGCACTACCCATATCACACACACCTGCATGTGTGCAGCTCCTTACCAGACAAATTCCCAAACAGACACCTCAGAAATTCCTACCTCTGGAGAGCAAAGTACACATAATAGTGCATGCACCAATGTCTCACTGTCAAACACCTGAAGAAACACAAAATCAAACCTATTATTCATAGGTGATTACATTGTGAGACACACTGACATCTGTGTCACCAGGCTACATGTGGGAAAGGTCACAGTCTGTGGACTGACATGAAATGCCATACCACACATTGTTGCAACTCAAGGAATATCAGGTAACAATGATGACATCATAGTTCGTGCAGGTGTGTACAACTAAAGACGTACATCACCGGACTGTATGAAGACACATGACTGAGCTTACACACATTGTATCTCTCGTGGGTATGCCCATAGCTTTCAGCTGCATTTGACCCTTGCCTAGGATGAAGGCTCAATACACATGGAAAGTGATGGACATCAATATGTGCCTTACCGTGTGGTGTTCATTGTAAGGGAATCCACTACATTTTTGCCTGGGATAACTTGCTCAACAGACATCAATCCTTTGCCAGAGATGGTCTTCATCTCTCACCCCTGGGATTTTGAGTACTGGCCAAGGCTGCTGACACCTCCACAGTGCATCTTACAGGCACTGTCTGCAGGGAAAACTCTCCAGTTAGAATGACATCTTCATACAACATCATGCTACATGCTGGGAATGGCAACACTAAACCCCATTCTGTGGAAGGTGTCCCCACCTTGGAATATGCAGACATTTGTGCAGTCAAAGACACCTGGTTCAAGGCTGTGGACAGCACCATGGCCACACCAAATAATATGTCCTTCCACATGTTCACACCTTAAACTGACAGTGTGCAAGGTAATACAGGTTGTGTATACATATTCATTAAGGATAGATACACATCCAGATTTAGTGAAACACTGATTTTCTGGAGACATTGCAGGTGCTATTCACTGCTGGAACAGCACCTAATCAAGCCATTATCAGCTATAGGAGCAGCTCCATATATCCAGACACTCATTGTGATTATTTGAATGTGCTTGTGTATCTATCAAGATATATCAGTACACCATAGTTTGGGGTGATGTTAAGTAACCACCAACTGTGCTAATTAGGCATGCTGAATCTCACTTGCCTAAAGGTTAATCCATGTCCTTAACTACAATCCCCTGAACCAGTGGTGTGACATCCTCACAAGGGGAGTCAACATAGTGCATCATGTGTTTACTAGTACAGGTGACCACTGCAGTTCCCCAATGTGAGGTCCTCCCTGGTGAGATCTGACCACAAATCAGTCTCAGTAAAACCATCAGACCTAACCCTCCCTTGCAGAAAATATGGAAATATACTTCAACAAAGCAATTTATTACCTTCTATGGGATGGATAACATGGCTTGACTGCACCTCCCCCTCAGATGGGACAGGCAAGCATGCAGAGCTCTACACCCATGCATTATGTAAGCAGCAGTACAACTGCACAGACTCGGCTGTACATGACAGGAGGAACACGAGCTCCTCATGGCAGAGCAAAACCTGCTTGTTGGACCACTGCCATTAGCAAGCTGTACAATAAGAGGTGGACATTGCTGTTTGACAGTTGGGGTGAGGGTCCCCCCCCCCCCCCCAGGCGCAACCTCCTCAGCTAAAACAAGCACACAGTGTTGCTGTGACATTGTGTAGAAACAGTACATGACAAAATTAGCCTCCCACACAAAGCAGAACTACAATGCACAGTGTACAGTGTAATAATTCTACATCATTTGTGACTATTAACATGATTTACATAGAAGTATAACAAAAGGAGATATGGCCAGTCCAGCTATTTGGAATTTTGTAAATAATTATATGTCATTTGTGAACATCAAAATGATTCATATGCTTGTGTGACAAATGTATTAGTGCTGTATGTCATATTAGATTGTCTGTATAGACGTGTGCGCTGAAGAGGTATTTTACAAAGTGCTGTTTAAAAATGGATCCACAGCATAACCTGCTGGAAGGGAACAGAAATGTACATACTCTACTGTAACGATTTAGAGAAAATTGGAAAATGGTAATGCTTGGTGAAAGTATGTACAGAACTCCAGGTAACAGCTTCTAGGATGTCCCTAGTAGGGACACCTCTGAGAAAGGCTGTAGAGGTAGATGCAGCCCTGGTTGAGTGTGGTCTTATCCTCTGTGGGATAGGTTTTCCAGGGTGCATATAGCAGAAATGAATGCAATGGCCTATCCATTTAGAAATGGTTTGCTTTGAAATGGCCTTCCCCTCTGCCCCTGCAGCAAATGCCACCAGCAGTTGTTCAGATTTCCTTTGAGGTTTAGTCCTATCCAAGTAAAATCTAAGTTGTCTGTGCACATCTACGGAGTGCAGTATCCATTCCCCTTTGTTCTGTGGATTAGAAAAGAAGGTTGGCAAATGAATGGACTGTTTAAGAGCCACACTGGATACTACCTTGGGCATGAAGGAGGGATTGGTCCCGAGGGACACCCTGTCCGCATGGAAGATGATGAAAGGCTACACTGCCATAAGGGCCTGTAATTCAGATACCCTTCTTGCAGAAGTGATTGCTAAACGGAAGGCTGTTTTCCAAGAAAGGAATTTTAACTCTGCACTGGCAGCTGGCTGAAAAGGAGGTAGAGTGAGTTTTTCCAATACAAAGTTAAGGTCCCAGGCTGGAATTGGGGCTCTCCTGGGTGGTCTTACGTTTTTGGCCCCTCTGAGGAACTGCTTGAGCAGTGGATGAGAGAAGAGGGGTGGTTCTGTGTTGTAATGAGCTGAAATGGCTAAGGCATGAATTTTGATGGAGGAAAAAGAAAGGCCCTTGTGACGCATCTCAGTTAAGTATTGAATAATCTGAGGTAAATTGGGTGCTGCTGTGCCCATCCCTTGAGTTTGGTTCTAGAAACAGAATTTTTTTCCATTTTTCAGCATAAGATTTTCTAGTACTAGGCCTCCTTGCCTCCAAAATTACATCCAACACTTGTTGACTGAGGGATGGTAGAGATTAGGTAATTAGCCAGGCTGCCAGGTTCAGGGTTTGAAGCTGAGGATGCAGAATCGGGCCCTCCTGCTGGGACAGTAGGGTAGGGGTCTGAGGCAGGTGCCATGGAGCCAGCAGTGACACACTGCGCAAGAGTGGGTACCAGTGTTGGCGTGGCCAGTCTGGTGCAAACAGTATCATCCTTGGTTTGTCCTGCTTGATCTTTAGTAGTACTTTGGAGAGAGGAGGAAAGGCATAAACTGATAGAGTTTTCCAGTTGAAGGGCAGGGCATCCACTTTCCAAGCTTGTTTGTGGGGAGTCCTTGTGCAGAATTTGTCCAATTGGTAGTTCTATATCTGGGCTCCCCCATTTGTTTATCACCATGTTGAAAGTCCTTGGTTCCAAGTTTCCACTCGTGTGGGTCCATGAGATTTCTGCTTAGTTCGTCTGCCAGTGTATTTAGTTTTCCTGGCAGGAATTGAGCCTGTAGATGCACTTGGTAGCTCAAGGCTGTATTCCACAGAGCCATGGCTAGTCTGCAGAGGGGGTATGAATGGGTACCCCCCTGCTTGTTTATGTACCACATAACAGTGGTGTTGTCCGTCTTTACTATTAATTTTCCTGGAAGAATGTGGTCTTTGAAGGCTGTCAGAGCGTTCTCTATAGCTAACATTTCTTTTTGATTGATATGCAAGTGCATTTGACTTGGGTTCCATTTGCCCTGAATAAGCTTCCCTGCCAGGTGAGCCCCCCATGCATAGTCTGATGCATCTGTTGTTAGGGTTTGGGCAGCAAGGGGTAGAGTGAATGGTAGTTCCTTGTTTTGGTGGCAGGCCTCTGCCCACCAAAGGAACTTTAACTGTAGGCAAGGTAGGATAGGAATCATTGCTTCTAGATCCTGAGAATGCTGACACCATAGGGTTTTTAGATACCATTGTAGTTTCCTCATATGCAGTCTTGCATATGGAATTAGGAGAATGCAGGAGGCCATGAACCCCAAGGCTTGCAGTATTTGCCTTGCAGACAGCAAGATTTTTGTGGCCATTAGTTTGAAGAAAGTTGTCAAATTACTTTGTTTCTCTGACGTGAGGAAAGCCATCTGGGAAGTTGTGTTCAAGCTTGCTCCCAGGAATATAATTTGACAGGGTACAAGATGTGATTTATTTTCATTTATGGTGTACCCCAGACAAGTTAGCACCTTTTGTACAAATGCCAGATGATTCAAAAGTATGTCCTGGCTTTCTGCCTGAATTAGGCAATCGTCCAGGTATGGGTATATTTGAATATTTCTTTGCCTGCAAAAAGCAATGACTGGAGCTAGGCACTTTGTGAATACCCTGGGAGCAGTAGATAAGCCAAAGGGTAGTGCAGGGAACTGATAATGCATGTAGCCTGCTTTGAAGCGTAGGTATCTTCTGCAAGACTCCCTGATTGGGATGTGCAAGTAGGCTTCCTTTAGATCCAGTGTTGCCAACCAGGCATCCTTGACTAGCATAGGAAGCTAATGGTGAAGGGTTAGCATCTTGAATTTTGGGATCACCAAAAAGGTGTTTAGGATAGAAAGTTCCAGAATAGGACGCCATGAGTTGTCTTTTCTGGGTACCAGGAAAAGTCTTGAGTAGAAACCATGTCCCTTTTCCTCTTCCTCTTCTGGTAGAGTTTGAATAGCCCTTATGCTTAAGAGAGAGTACCTCCTTTTGAGCCTCTGCCCACTGATTTGGGGGTAGATCTGGCCAACCGTTTGGGGTTGGTAGCATGTGGAAGTGAAATCTGTATCCTTGGGAAACTATATTTAAAACCCATTTGTCCTGGGTAATGAGTTCCCAGTTTTTTGCCTGCAGAGCAATCTTTCCCCCTAAAGGAGCAGTCAGTTGAGATGGGCTTGGAAGTTTTACAGTTAAGTCATTGAGGCAGTTTACCATAGGGGGAGTCCGACTACTCCCTTATTTGGAAGTGGAAGTGGAAGTGGAAGTGGGAACCCCCCCCCCCACTGCTTAATCCTGTGCGTACCGTGGGACTGAAGCCTGGGTGTTCTGCTGGTTCTGGATTTGGACTGAGAAGGCCTGGAAGCGGCAGGAAAGACCAATTCTTAGAGGGCCAATGCCTACTAAATCTGGGAGGCTGTACTTGTAGGAAATCTTTAACAGTTGCATAGATTTAGCTTTTTCCTCCATCTTTTTAAGTACTTCTAATGCTTTGTTGCCAAACAGGCGTTCCTGATTTAAGGGAGCATCCAGCAATTTAGCTTTAACATGATGTGGCAAAGACTGCTCCTTAAGCCAAGCATGCCTTCTATGTACAGACCCAGTGACAGCAGCCCTGCAAGATGCCTCTAATGAATCAAAATCACATTGCAAAGTATGTTTTCCAACTTGTTCAGCAGAATGCATTAAATCCTGTAAATCCTTATTTTCAGCACAGTCAGGAATCAACATCATTTTCTGTATAAACAATCCAATAATATGCTGTTGATACTTCAACATATGAAAATGGCAGTTTAAGGCCCTAATAGCCAATGTTGCAGAAGTGTATACCTTCTTACCCCATCTATCCAGCGCCCTGGAATATCTATCAGAGGGGGTAGGATTTTCGGCAGTACTAGCCTTAATGCCCTTGGGTCCCGGTAAAACAATCTCAGGATCCGCAGCAGGATTTTTAAAAAGGAACTTGTGAGAGTCAGGAACCCTGTAACATCTATCAGGTTTTCTGGGAGCAGGAGGTAAAGAGTCAGGGGCCAAGCTAGATTCCGAAAAGGCATCATCAACAATGTCTAGTACACAGGGGAAAGCTAAAGGCCTGTGCTGGGGCAGGAGTAAGAAATCCCTAAGTCTCTTTTTAGAATCAGAGTAATCCTGGCTTTCCCAGCAAAAATGCTCCCTGACAGTATGCAAGGTTTCACCAAAAGAGAAATCCTCTGGATGGGAAGCAGAGGGAATAGAGTCGCCTGCATCAGAATCCTCATAGGTAGATAAGGGTAAATCCTGGTCATCAGAGGAAACAAATTTCAGAATCCTGATCAGAAGTATCATAAGCAAATTCAGTCCCATGTCTCTCAGAGGGGGAGGGTTGGCTTCCCCTGATTAAAGTAATAAGGTCTTCAGCCATTCTTATCATTTGTTTTTTAGGCATAGAGGCCTGACCATGCGGTCTGGGCATCGGTTTTCTAGGCATGCTTCGAGTTTTAGGCCTTGAAGAAGATGGCGTAGGTTTAATATGCAATTCAGGAGGCCTGAATGCACCCTCAGAAGCCGGTGCCTGCACAGGGGCTCTGGACCCATCCAAGGTAGAGACATCCACAGGTTTCACAGTTGAAGCATCTCCGAATGGATCGCGGTAGCAGTCGGCAAATCTGAAGTAGCGGGTATCAGGGGCTGCTAAAGTGCCTTACTGAGTACCCGCGAACTGGCATCTAGCTTAGAAGAAGCATCTTCGGCAGCTTTGGACCTAGGCGGCCTGTCTCTGTCTTTACCTCTGCGTTTTTTCAGAACGTCGGTAGTCCGATGGCTTACCGAAGACATATCTGGATAATTGAACAGAGTACCAAAATATTTAAAAGTGTAAATATACCAACGACGAATAGTTTGTTGTTTAAATAAGGCACAAAACTGACAACAAGGTATGTTGTGATCAGGGCCTAGGCAGGGAATACAGTACGAATGAAAATCTTTATGAGGTATTTGCTTACCACAAGAAATACAACTAATGACTTTTACTGACATCGGTTAAGAGCAAGAAAAATTTTCCTCAACGGGGTACTTAGCTTTAGTTGAAGACTTTGGTTCTGAAACACGAAAACAAAAATTTCAGGAGTCAGCCGACCGGCACTTGCGAACTGCTTCTGCTTCGGGCACCGCACGGCAAGAAAGACTGGTGTAATGGCGTCGGTTGCATGCTTTATACCCTCTAACTACCCAACATCATGGAAGATGTGACAGCAACCGACGCAGGACTCAAGACTCTGATAATCAGGCCGACTGAGGGCTACTGCAAGCAGATAACCCAAATGTGATGACTGCAACAGTGAAACACTAAGAACATGTATAGTTTAGATGTTTTCTTTATTTCTTTTAGACTGTCCTGCAATGTTGTTTTAAATATTTCCTGTGATTTTGAACTCTGATGTTACTGTGATTATATACTTAGTATTTTCTTGTGCTTTTATTATTTATTATTAAATATATTTAAACCTTTCATTGTGGCTGATATTTGCAAGACATATTTAAGTTCTGAGAGTCCTTGCATATTTTTCTGGTGACACCACGTAGGACACTCCTAATAGCCTTGCGCTTGGTCAAACTACCATTTGCATTACTAGCAACATTACACAGCAAGACTGGACATCCTTTGTTAAGGCCCTTAAAGTAGCTGATCAGGAGTGACCAGTGGCATGGGAAAGTACCTTATAGTCTGGGCAGAAGGGGGTATAGTTAATAAACCTGTGCCAGCCTTTCCCAGGTGTGTATGTGTGTTTTATATATATATATATATATATATATATATATATATATATAAATAAATCAAACCTCAAAGAGTGTGTGTGTTTAGGGGCACAAAACACTGGTTGGACAGAGAGGGTGCTGGAGGTCTTGGCTTGGTCACTCAGGTTAGATCTCAACTCTATAGCTGTGCCAGTGGGAAGTCTTACTGGGGGATCTGGAGAAAGATGGAGAAACCAGCCCCTGACTGACTGTCGTCTCTGTGTGCTCTTAAGGGGAAACTGCACTTGATGCAGAGAGCTGCATCTGGAAATACTGTGTGTGTAACTTGTCATCCTCCCAATGTACACCCCCCATTGCTGCTAATGGTGAGGACCGAGGCTCCCTCCTTGATTACTGGTCCAGTGGTGGGGCGTTACATGACCTACAAACAGTTGATTGTACACAGTTTGGATTTCTGACAGGAAGATCATGGCTGTTAAATGTGGTGGACATGTCTGAGGCAGTTATCAAGAACATGAGTGAGAGGACATCAGGGCATACAACCCCCTGGACTTAGCCAAGCTGTGTCACCCTTTCCCACTTAGGCATCCATGGTAATATCATTATAGGAGTCACTAAGTGTCTCAGTGATGGCACGCACACCGAAAATAGGGAAACACGCCTCCAATAGCTGATCTGTAAGCAGCAGTGTTCAACAGGGCTCAGTCCTAGGTCCTCTACTGCTTGGAATCCATTTAACTACAAAACAAGCAAATACTGAAAGTCTGTGGCTGACCACATTGGCTGATGACTGCAAACTGTGAGCGGTCACAGACTCTGAGTTAAGTCAATATCCTACAAGAAGGGATTAATGAACAATTGGCTGTTGACATATTAATGGCCAACAATTCCATGCAAATATATATGTAGTATCATTTCCACCAGTAACACCTATGTTCCTGGTAAGTAGCACATCAGTCACAACATGTGATGTACATACTCAGGGGTGACAAAACTGGCCACACAGGTTTACGCCTAATGTACCTGAGATCACCAGGTCTCCCCAGTGGTAAGACGGGAATCATATGTCATACTACTCAGACAAGCTCCTCGTGGTCCTGCAGAGTGGTCCTAGCTACAGAGAACTCAGAAAAGCGACTACTTTCTGGATTTAAGTATCTTTGCTGTTTTTTTACTTGAAATAGCTTCTCTAGCTTACCCTAAACGAGCTTAAACTGTTTTTTAGCTGTTTGCTGCATTATTTTAATATCTGCACTTAAAGTTACATTTTAGTCGAATTTGATCGAAAGTTTGTTTGTTTGTTTAATTTAACTGTTGAGGCTGCCCACTAAAGTGGGCTAGCCTGTGTAACTGATTTATTACTGTTTCTGCATTTTCTGTGTGTTTCTATCTAAAAACAAAAAAAACAAAAAAAAAATCCTTGCATTAAGTGAGACATACAAAGTATGATCAATTACTGTGTTATTGCCCTGAGATTGCCTGGACTGCTGATATACCACTGATGAGTTACTGGTATAGCAGTTGGGGATGGGGTAACCACACCACATGTTCTGCTGGGATACACAGTAGTCCAAATATCATGCAACTCCACTGTTTAACATCTCCCTTGACTGATGTAGTGAATATTTCATTCATGAAGCCTAGTGCATATTAAAAGACACATGACAGTGGACTTGGGTATCTGTAGTCCCATGTGGATGTTACTTCTGTCTAAATAGCCCACTATATTTACTTGCATAACAGTAGCAGATCCACACATACAATACCATATTATACTAATCCTTAAAAGTACTGTGTAGGTTAGAGACTTACCTTGCGAATGCAGCAGTCAACAGAACTGTAGCTCAGGGCTGACACTTGTCTGATGCAAGCAGTACACAGCCAGTACATGGATAGTTACAGATTGTGTGGGTTGCCTGGCATCAAGTTTAATATATGTGTGTGAGTAGGAGTAAGGTGTCAGTCCATAGGTTGTTAGTGAATGTGCTATGCATAGTTTATTAGCCAAAGCCAAGGTGGACTGAGAAGCCTATGTTTGCTGACAGGGACATCAGCTGGGAGTTCCTCCTCAGAGTCCTCATGTGGCTGTGGTGACACAGGCACTAGTGGGGGGCTATATATCCCTTCCCTTTACTGATCCTGCTGCACCTGTTTCCACAGGATCAGATTGTGTAGCACAGCACATATTGTGAACATATGTGCACATGTGGCTGGAGAGTACTGCAGGATTCTACCAGATATATCGAGGCACTGGAACCATGACTTCAGAAGCTGAAACACACACGCTATGATGTTCACTGTGTCATTATGGCATTCTTCCATGGGTGTGTGTGCATTTCTGATGGGTGTAATCATCCACGATTCCAGAGAGTAGTCAGCATCTGCCAGTAAATGGCCATGTGGGATGTCTTCCCAGCAAACATCTGGTACAGTTATGATGCATGCCAGACACAGGAGTTGTGATAACTGCCAAAGCTGCCAGCACACACATTCAAGATAATCCCCTGGGCATTGCACACGATCTGGCAGTTGATGAAGTGGTACACCTTGCAGTTGGTGTAAATTTTACCCTCCTCACTGGGTGGTGCCTTGATGTGTACATGAGTGCAATCTATGGCACCCAGTACTTCAGGGTTGTGTGCTACATGGCAGAAGTGTTGAATATTGCTGGCCCTTGCCTCAGCTGTGAGGGGGGAAAATTATGTGCTCACTGGCATGAGGTAGCATGGCATCCAGGAAATGGTGAAGTATTCTGGTTGCAGATATCTGTGAGCCCCCATCAAGTCCCCAGTCAGTCTTTGAAAAGTATTTGTAGCTAGTATCCTAAGGGCTACACATACCTTTGTTTCCACTGGGATGGGTTCCTCTCTGTTGGCTCTGGGTCTGAGTTGAGGGCAGCAGTGCTCATTGAGGTCTTGTAGTATGTCCCTGTCCATCCTGTAGCGCTCTACAATCTCCAGCTCATGTAGCTCCTGGAAGGTTACCCTGGGCCTGAACACTTTTCTCATTCCCTGCCTAGGCTTATTTTCAGCAGCACCAGCACCAATGAGTTCAGCATCTAACACATACAGATGTAGCAGACCTGCAGCAGCCCCTAGTATTATCTCAGTTAAAATTCCCCAAGTCTGTACCCCAATGGTTCAGAGTATTGGGGGAAATCAGAATGTAGGGTGTATGCATACCGTATACAGCTCTGCTGTAGGTGCAGAATGTGTGACTAGCTAATTATGATGCATTCCACCTGCCTACAACATAATTAACATTTAATGGCTCTATTTCAGTGCGTGACGCCATGCGCATCTTGTCATGCAGCATAGCTTATACAAAGGTCAAAATTTCTAACTGAATATATCCGGTTTTAAGAACATGCTCAGCCAGGTAGTGCACCACAGAAACATTTGCACACCGAAGCTTAAAGAGCCAAGAAGTGAGAGGACACCCCCCCCACCTGATGTCAACCAAATCCTGTGTAAACATCAACATGGTCTAAGAGCCTACATGAAGGATATGTGGACACGATTACTTCTTTCTGCTATTCAGTAACTCCACCTCATTCGCATACATAACCATGCTGACAGCTTGGAAACTACATGCTTCATAGCCCTATCACCTTAGCAAAAGCAGCAATGCACCACTGTAGGGACCCCCATGCAAGGTCCTATAATGCATTTCTGTCACAGTATAAAATTCTTTTTTTCCTATTTTTTTTCTATTACGCATGTTTGCGCACTGAGGTGCATAGCGCAAACATGTTGACATTATTAAAAAATATATTAATTTAACTTATTCCCTTAATTTTTACATGTTGAGATTATTAAAAAATATTAATTTAACTTATTCTCAATCTTTCTGACATACAGAATAATAGTTTTGCTCATACGTGTATGTGGTATTACATTTTCAGGGGATTTATGTCCACATTTCTGCAGTTTTTACACCCCTTTTTTTCTGTCTAGACTCCTGTAAGTGGAAATTTTCCCAGAGTACACTACAAACACTGACACGGGGTCTAAACAGATGCCTTTCTGCTTGCTGGATCACTCTACCTGCCTCATTTGCATGAGATTCACCTGCTTACGAGGCTATTTGCATGCCATGGAATTTTCCACATTTGTGCATGCATGTGCACTGCTCAGCAGCGCTTACTGAATCTTAATGTGTTTGCTTTCATGTAAGCAGTGTGGCGAGATGCCTACATGAAAAAAATGTGTATGCTTTATTAAATTCCCATTTTTTTCAAAAATAACTTCCAGTAATATACATATCCTTGTCAGTACTATACAGAAAATGTTGAGATAGAAACAGCCTAATAAATTCCATGCCTATTTCATTTAGAATCACTGTGAAGACAGAATTGATGTCTAAAGTGACTAGAATAAAATTACTGTCAGTATACCCCCTTGAGCAATTAAATAAAAAGCTAAGAAAACATTTAGTATTTTTCAGAAGAGTCTCCATCTATTACAGGATGTAAAATTTTTTCTACATAAATGGACAGTAGTGCAGTGGCCCACCCACAACCAGATACAAGTGATCTCATATGTAGCTCAACTAAAGACTTGTGAATATTAGGTAGGCCGTACAAAATAGGTATTTGTAGGGTACTTAACAGTGAAAAATTCAAAACGTTCACAATCTACAGAACCTTCCATTAAAAGATCATGGAGAAGGGACAATACCTTCTCTAACAATTGTTTTACTTCATACTTGGTTAGTACTCTAAGTACCAGTATCCACTAACATTTTAGTCATACTCATTAAATAGGCACAACTATCCTTTAGTACTATCCCTCCCTCTTTATCTGCAGGTTGAATTTGCAATGAGTTTGAAGTACTGAGCTCATGCAATGCTACACATTCATCTGAAGTCATATTATAAACATTTTTACAATGCTTACTGTTTAAAGTATCATGGATATCATGCTCACAGACCTTAAGAAAAGCCTCCACCATGGGAGAATTCTTAGGGACAAACTGACTAGGTTTTTTAAACTGCTATTATGGAGCTCAACAGATGTTAGGGAGAAATAACCAGCATTCATCAGGGAATATTACTTATAGGGAGGTACAAGCACATGATTTGCAATAAGTGAGGCTTTATCAGGGGACACAGCACAGAAAATATAACAAAAGAGGGTAGATTTCTGAGGGCACATGAAAATATTTGGTATGGAAGATGTGAATTGTATGAAATCAGAATTCTGATATTACTCCCAAGGTACAATATCTGGGATAGACTGGATAGAAATTATAATTCACAAGAACATGTATATGAAATTGAAAGAAATGACACATCCAATTAATTTTTAAGATCACTCACCATTTAAAACTAAGATGAAGGTGCACGATACTAAAGTAAAAATGAGACACTGGCATTTTCTTAGCTATCTGATAAAAACAGAGTAATTTCAGGAATGGGTAGTGGAAATGATTTTAGAGTTACAAGGGAAGAAATAAAATTCTTCTGAAGGGACAGTGAGAGGAATAAAATGAAACAAGAAGTTATGTACTCACCATAATGTTCGATGTATTGAGTCCATCTCGCCTTACATTCTTACCCGTGGGTTTGGAGCCGAACCTCGGCTCCAACTCGGCCATACCTAGCTCGAAGTCTTCAATTGGCTCGTGGCTAACAGGTATCCCATCATGCAAGTCTATTCCCCAGATCTTGCTTGCTGCAAGATCACACACACACACACACACACACACACACACACACACACACACACACACACACACACACACACACAGGGAAGAAGAAGAACCCCAACAGAAAGGACTACTGACACCTAGAGACAATACCTCCAGGTCCTCCAGGAGGGGGAAGGCGGGAGGGTTAAGTAAGACTGTAAGGCGAGATGGACTACATACATCGAATGATATGGTGAGTACATAACTTCTTGATGTTATGTAGTCCAATCTCGCCTTTATTCTTACCATGGGACAGCATCCCTAGCACCTTGATCTTGTGTGGCTCAGTGAAAAATACTCGAGCACTGTGGAACCAAAGGAAGATCTGCCTCTAGAGACCAGATCTAATTTGTAGTGACTAATAAAGGTATGAGGTGAAGCCCATGTTGCTGCAGCACAACATCCTACCCTGAAAAGCAGTTGATGTAGCCACAGATCGTGTAGAATGAGCCTTCACTTTAAAGGGTAATTCTTTGCCACTGGAAGCATAAATAAATGAGATGCAATTGGAGATCCAGCGAGACAAGGTTACCTTAGAAACCGGAACCCCAAGTCTAGTGTCTGAAAATGAGACAAACATTTGATCTGATTTCCTGAAATCTTTCGTTCTATGTAAAAAGAAACGCAATTGTCTGTGAACATCCAGCTGATGAAACTTAAATTCTGCCTTGTTGGAGAATTCAGGAAAAAAAACAGGCAACTCAATGGATTGGTTGATACTGACAACAGAGGCAACCTTTGGAACAAAAGAAGGGTTGGTTCTTAAGGAGACCCTATCCTTGTGAAACACCAAATAAGGTGGTCTAATCGATAATGCTTAGAGTTCAGAGACCCGCCTAGCTGAAGTTATGGCTACCAAGAATACTGTCTTCCATGACAAGAATTTAATGTCACACTTAGCTGCGGGCTCAAAGGGAGATGAGGTGAGCTTCTGTAGTACAAAGGTGAGGTCCCATGACATCACTGGATCAAAGACTGGAGGTCGCAGTAACAATGTCCCGCTCATAAAAGCCCTACAAAGCCTATGAGCCATAAGGTTAGGCTCATTAGCAACGTGAAAGGTAGAAATTGCTGCCAATTGCACTTTAATGGTTGCCGCAGCTGAACCTTGACTAAACAGTTGAGAAAGAAATTCCAATATTGTGGAAATAAGCGCTGCATAAGGATCAAAATGTCTCTCACGGGCCCAAATAGAAAATCTCTTCCACTTACTGGAATAAATCTTCCTTGTAGAAGGCTTGTGGGAAGATGATAGAATATGGACCACTTCTGAGGAAAAATCATGAAGCCTGACTAAAGACGGAACTGGATCAGCCAAGCTGTCAACCTGAGGGTCTAGATGGAGGGATGGAACTGTCCTGACATATGAGTCAGCAGATCTGGAAATGGGTCCAGAATCCAGGGCTTGTCCATTAGATAGGGTTGAAGGAAGGGAAACCAAATCTGATGAGGCCAGTGTGGAGCAATGAGGATCATTTTGCTCCCCACAGACTGTGCTTTCTGAATGACCTTTGATATCAGAAGTAACGGTAGAAAGGCGTAAAGAAGACCGGAGGGCCAGTCATGAGCCAGAGCGTCGCTGGGTGTCTCCCTCTCCGGGGGTAAGGGTGAAGTAGATGCTGCATTTGCATTGAGGGGGCTGGCAAATAGATCGCAGGAAGGCTGACCCCATCTGTGGAATATCTCTTCCGCAACATAATTGTTCAGGGACCACTCGTGAGGCATTAGGATAGCTCTGCTCAGCCTGTCGGCAATCACGTTGGACTTCCTCGGTATATGCGTTGCAACTAGAAAGCATTGGGAAGACACCGCCCACTGCCAAACTCAAAGAGCTTCTCTGTGAAGGGGTTATAATTTCAGGTACCACACCAAGGACATGATGTCTGAGTGGATTGCAATTGTCCCTAGAGGAAGAGAGTTCTGAAGTGCTTGCAACGCTAATAGCACTGCTCTCATCTCCAAGACATTGCTATGCAAATGGGTCTTGTGATCCTGCCATGTGCCTTGGACAGTCCTGCCAAGATAATGCCCCCTCCACCTGATCTGGAAGGGATCCGTGGTAACTGGAGAAGATGGGACAAAGGACTTGTCCACATTGAGATGGCTGGCCTGAAGCCACCAGCGTAGATCCTGCTTGCATGTGTCCATAATCAGAATAAAATGAGAGAGTGGGAGATGCTGCAGTGACCACTGGGTGAAAGCAGCCACTGAAGAACCCTCATATGTAGTCTGGCAAGGGGAACTAGCATGATCGTGGCCGCCATGGTCCCTAACAACTTGAGGACCACTTTTGCCCTGACCTTTCTCAATGGTAGTAAGGCCAGTGCTGGAGGGGGCAGAGTATCGGTGCCGTAAGATGCAGCTGACGACCTGGCCAGCACACTCCTCATAACCTCTAAGGCTGATCCCTCCAGCTCCGAAGGTCGAGAAAGGCTTGGAGGAGGAACAACAAAGGATCAAGAGGCCATAAGCTCCGGAGGAGACTAGATCAGAGCCGAAATCAATTTAGCCAACACCGATGACTGAAACAGTTTCTTCACCAACCTATCAACATCCTCATCAGATAGGGTCCTGGAAGATAAAGTAGGAGATCTGGATCTCCCTACAGAAAGGGACTTACGTGAAGCAGAACCTGGTCGAAAAACTGGAGACTGGCTCTGAACCAAAATATCCGTGACCGGCTCCGAAAGGCTGGGAGCCATTATGGACTTAGTCATGAGACTACCTTCTTTCGGCACCGAGAGCAATGGAACCAAAGCAGAAAAAGCTGTTCTAGGAACTTTCTCTGGTGACTCTGAAGAAACAGACGGAGCCAGAGAGCGCTTCTTGAAAGTCTTTTTGTCCTTTTTAGCTGGAGAGGATAATGCACTGGAAGATTTAGCCAAGTCTTCCTCGAAAGTGTGTTTAAGCAGTCCTTTCAAAATGAGCTTGTTCTTCCTCTTCTGTAGCACACGGGGACTGAAGGAATGACAAAACAAGCAGGCCTCTTGGAGGTGAATAGCCCCCAAGCATACACGCACACAGAGTGCCCATCAGTTAAAGACATTTTATTGCTGCATTCAACACACTTTTTATAGCCCGAAGGCCTGTGTTCCTTAGGATCCTTGGACATACTGAAAGGAACAAATTAATACATACATGCACTAGACCCAACTAACACGAAATAGAGCCTCTAACTGAAACGGCCCAGAAACCGGTTGGAAAACAACAGGAAGGAGTAGGTCCTCTAACTCAAACGGGCCCGGGGAAACAAAGGCAGGAAAGCCCCACTAGCAAGACACAACACTAAACCCTAACTTAATGGAGCACCAAACCAAAGACCACACAGAAACAATGGGGAGGACTAGGTCCTCTAACTTAAACGGGCCTAGCCTGTGGGGAAAGGAAATGAACGGGATACCCAAACAGCCAGACAAGGGCACAAAAAACAGCCAGAGAAACAACTACAGGCAGTAAAACATCACTACCACACACGCAGAGCTATGAAAATAGCTTTTTTGAGCAACAAGTAGTCACCAGTTTATAAAAATTTTATAAACAATATACTTAGCCACAGCCAAAAGCGAGACCACGTCTGAGCTTAACGAGTGACAAACGAGATCTGGGGAATAGACCTGTTGCATGATGGGATACCTCTTAGCCACGATCCAATTGAAGACTTCGAGCTAGATTATGGCAGAGTTGGAGCCGAGGTTTGGCTCCGAACCCACGGGTAAGAATGTAAGGCGATACTGGACTACATAACATCTGGAGTTTAAAAACACAGTATAAACAATGGAGAAAGTATAGAAAAGAAGTTAGTTTCTTTCAGCTTTTTCCCGGTTAGGGTTCGCCACAGCGGAACTCCGGTCCGCTAATGATTGGTAGTGGATTTTTACGTACCGGGTTACCAGCCCTGACGCACATTTAACGAAGGCACGCCCCATTCATGTATGCCTCCACACAGAAGACGCTCTAGCTGAGAATCGAATGGGACAACGTCTTGCTATAAGGCGACAACGCTACCGCAGCACCACCACTGAAAAGAAGTAATATAGATTATTTAAAAGGACTGAGAAAGGTTAAAGTATTTCTGAGTGGGTGATGATTGTAGTGTCTGCTTGAACCAGACACCCTTGGGAACATGGGTTGAACCTGACTAGGCTTGTAAGGGCCCTGAGGACATTAGCCTAGTAACCTCATTTGATCCTATGATCTGATAGAAGAAGAAAAACTGCAGAGTGCTAAAGGGAAAACAAGGGAATATCTAGATAATAGGCACAATGTTAGAACGTTTGCTGTTGAATAACTGTTTTTGAAAACTCTGGCATGCAAAAACTTTTAGCACAACAATTTAGGCAACATTAAGTAGAAAAGGGCAGTCACCAAACTTTGGGAGTCTATGGCAGAAAAATAATCAGAGACCCTATAGAGGTACTGCAGATATTTCCGAAACCTTATGAAAATGTGTATTATGGAATGTGGAAACCAAGAAATAGCACCGATTGAAAGATTTATGGAAGACTTAATTATGCTAAGATTATCAGAAGATGAGGCTCAACAAGTAATAGCTAACATGGGAAAAATTAGATAAATAGGGATGTGTAATCAATCAACAGGGAATTCTTCAAGAATATATGGCATTCCTGTGAAAGTGTGGAAGTTGGGAGAGCAGCATTTTAAAAGTGTGTGTGTGTTGCTGGGGGGGGGGGGGGGGGGGAGTAGTACCAGCATCTTTGAAGAAAGCCATTGTTGGTGCATTACCCAAGAGGGTAACGACCCTTCAGTCCAGCTTTATATAGAGCCATTTCAGTTTTAAACAATAATTATAAAGTGTGCCTATAATAGCTAAGAGAATGACAAAGGTGCTTGACAATATTGATGGCTATGGACCAATGTTATTTGGTGAGGGGGAGGCAAACACTTAATATTAATATAACAATGATTATTCAAAGGGAAACAGAATGTAAGAAAACACAGCTATTATTTAGGGGTCTTGATAAAGAAATCATTCAGCAGAGTCCACGGGGATTTTATGAATTTCTCTAAGGTTAATTAGGAGGATATACAAAATGTCAGAGACAGGAATTAAAGTGGGAAGGGTACTCTCTGATAAGCTGCATTTGAACACAGGAACAAGTCAAAGTTCTAGTTTTTCCCTTTTATTATTTGCTTTACATTTAGTGCCACAGTCAAATAAACCAAGGAACTCAGAAATTCAAGGACGTAAATGGTATGGTAATCAAGAAAAGTTAAGATTTATTTAAAGATGATTTTCTTTTCTAGCTGAAAATCCAAAAAAGAACATTTTAGTGTATAGATATACATTTTTTTTACCCCAAGCAGCCTTCAGAGCTTTTATCGGGTACACAGCAGATGCTTCAGGTTTGATGGGAAAAGTAGAAGTAATTGGAAAATGTTATTACTATGTAATGAGCTGGCAGGTTTTTAAAATTCACTACAGAGGACTTTGTACGAAATGTTGGGTGAGAAGATGGCTGTAACTAATGAAATTATTCTTTAGATCTGGGATGCATGATCCAAATTACCTACACACCATAAGGTCTGACGAACTTTATTTAATGGCTTCTAAAAAAATTTACTAGCAAATAGAAATCAAAATCTAAACCAACTGTAACTATAGCACTGAATATTGCAAAGGAGATAAACGAACTGGAGGTGGGATCATTAGAAAAGTGAAGGAGCCAGCTATGTAGAAATAAATGGAATTTGTGGGAACAATACATGCAGATTTATGTTCAGAGGAGGAATACAGTTTAATGGAAGAAAGGAATTGAGCAATTCATGTAGACTCAAAGCCTAACATAGGAAAAATTGAAAATAAATCATTTAACCAATACTCGTGCCAACTTTAGCGTTTCATCTCTGTTCACTGAGTTATCTTCCAAGACCTTGCATTTATGACATCTACCCCAATTACAGTCCAATCTATATTGCTACAAAAAACATTCCAGTCTATCCAACCATCTTGTTCCAAGGACTGCACATAAACAGATATCTCTCTTCAGTTGCATTAAATCAGTCTTCCCATTCATCATGCAAGTCTGCAGTAGCATCAAAATCTCTCAGTTAAGCCTATTTGTCCTTTTCTCCAGTTATAATGGAAAAGTCACAGTAATTCTTTTATTTTTTTCAGCTGCTTTGTCCAGTCTGACAGAAAACAATTTACTATTCAAAAACATCTTCAACTTAGTGAAGAATGACAATTTAAATTTCAACTGTCTTCATCTGCATTCCATTTACAACTTTTACAAATCTCAAGTGATGTTTCAAGGCCACTTCAAACAAATTATGTATAAACACAGTTATGAAAATACAGAGACTTCTAGTCACCTAGAACGTCACACCTGGTTGACACACCTTACACAATATTTGTTCATTTTCATCTGAAAATATTTCAAGCCTGCATAAACTAAAAGCACTGTGGTTATTACCTGCTAGGTGAGGAAAGTAAAGCTGTATTTT
This sequence comes from Protopterus annectens, assembly GCF_019279795.1. Lineage (NCBI taxonomy): Eukaryota > Metazoa > Chordata > Ceratodontiformes > Protopteridae > Protopterus > Protopterus annectens. The sequence continues at coordinate 309,454,182 of NC_056727.1, forward strand.
TGTCTGCGAGTGATAGAGCTGCTTTCTGTTTTACTTACTCCATTTTATTTTCTGTTTTAAGAGATCTGCTTGGCCTGGTGTTTTTGTTCTATGTGAGAGATAGACGCTCACGATTATCTACACTGCACATTTTACATGTTTTTTCATTGGTTAAATTGTTTCTTGGGTGATACTTCTATACACAGTAAATTTCTGGGTCTTTGTTTTTTGCTGAAAAGATTTCAAGCCTGCATAAACTAAAAGTACTGCCGGTGATTCCCTGCTAGTTATTTTTCCCACCCACCCTCTCCTTTGCTGATCTGGTTTTTAAACCTGATGATTTTAAGCTGCCCACCGTACTGTAAATTGGGTTTAATAAACTTCTCCCTTTCTACACTGCTGTTGGTATCTTTATTTATTTGCCTTTCCTTGTGCTTCTATAGAAAAAGTGCATTTTACCTCTCATTGTTTTTACCGCAATACGTTGCTGAATTTTCCATCTAGTGCACTGGAAGCTAGCCTGGTCTGTTTAAGTTGGGGAAACACTTGAGATTTTTGCATGTAGTGTTACTGGCTGCAGACTTATTAATCAGCTAATCTTGTTTTAACTGCCTTTATAAATTCTGTACAACTGAGTGGCTCTTGGCTCATTTATACAAAGGGATGTACTTTTATTGAATAATTACACTTTTATAAGCTGTATAAAGTACACTACTGTATCCATATATTTAATTTCATTGGGGAGTGCTGGTGGAAGGTGTATTGTGTGCTTTCCTGACTGGTAGTTAGCATAAAACTCGTTTCTCTCTGCTCGTATTTAAGCCTCATGTTTGCATGGTGCTGCTTTTTGTTCAGCAGTGCTTAACAGTGCCCTTGTATAGGCACAGAAGCATATAATCTCAGTCTTTCCCTAAACAGCTGTCAGTGAAACCCTTCCAAGCTTTTATGCTGCTGTAGGAGCAACTCAGTTGCACACTGAGCGGCATTGCCTTACTGATCAACCTTAGCCTACACAAAGTACAGGTCACTCTTGTAGTCTTGTCACTACCAACACATTCCTGTTAAATTAACCAATTCCCTTCCCTAATAAAACATAGTAAGAGCCTATCATGGATGGGCAGTTTGCCATCATCTCTCTGGCCAGCCTGATAGACACAGGCATCCTGAGGCAATGTAGCAATTGTCTCAGGTACACTGACAAAGTACAGGTGTGTACACTTACCATAAATGTAGATGTTCGAGTGTATTCACTGTTGCAGTCATTACATTTGGGTTATCTGCTTGCAGGTGACCCTCAGCCGGCCTGAATATCAGAGTCTTGGATTCCTGCGTCGGATGCTTCCCTTTTTCCATGACGTCAGGTCATCAGAGGTATAAGACATGCAGCCGACACCATTACATCAGTTTTTCTTGCCCCGGATGTCAGGCGCCCTCATAATGGGAAGCAATTATATGTTATGTTACAACAAAAAGCAAATAAAGCCAAGAGAAGCCAGGGGGCTGGAGGGAGGGTAATCAGGACTGCAACAGTGAATACACTAGAACATCTACATTTATGGTAAGTGTACACAACTGTATTATGTTCTTCACGTTTCACTGTTGCAGTCATTACATTTGGGTAGATTCCCAAAGCTAAGGAAGAGAGGAGGAAGTTAGAGAGCATTAGGACAAGCTATTAATCCCTGCAATACTGAAGAGGCAAAACCAACTCTGGATTTAGAAAATAGATTTAGCTTTTTCCTCCATCTTTTTAAGGACGACTTCTGCTTTGTAGCCAAACAGGCGGTCTTGGTTTAAGAGCATCCAGTAATTTACCTTTAACATGATCAGGCAAGTTTTGCTACTTAAGCCAAGCATGCCTTTTAAGTACAGACCCAGTGACAGCAGCCCTGCAAGATGCTTCTAAAGAGTCAAAACCACATTGCAAAGTATGCTTACCAACTTGTTCAGCAGAATGCATTATATCCTGTAATTCTTTATGTTCAGCAAAGTCAGGAATTAACATAATTTTCTGTTTAAGTAGTCCCATAATATGCTGTTGATACTTTAACATATGAAACTGGCAATTTAAGGCCCTAATGGCCAAAGTAGTAGAAGTGTATACCTTCTTACTCCATCTGTCCAAGGCCCTGAAATCTCTATCAGAGGGGCTACAGTTTTTGGCAGCAGTAGCCTTAATGCCCTTTGGTCCTTGGGAAATGGTCTCTGGATCCGCAGTAGGATTCTTAAAGAGAAACTTATGAGGGTCAGGTGCTCTAATACCGGTCAGGTTTTCTGGGCCCTGGAGGTAAGGTGTCTGGGGCCAGGCTAGAGTCCAAGAAGGCATCATCTACAATGTCCAGAACTGGAGGGATGGCTAAAGGCCTGTGTTGAGGGAGGAGTAAGAATTCCCTAAGCCTCTTTTTGGAGTCAGAGTAATCCTGGCTTTCCCAGCGGAAATGCTCCCTAAGAGTGTGCAAGGTTTCACCAAAAGAAAAACCTTCTGGAGGGGAAGCAGAGGGAATGGAATCCTCTACATCAGAATCCTCATAGGTAGATAAGGGCAAATCCTGGTAATCAGAAGAAACAGAAATTTCAGAATCCTGATCAGAAGAATCAGAAGGAAAATCAGTTCTAGGACTCTTAGATAGGGAAGGCTGGCTTCCCCTAATTAAAGTAATAAGGTCTTCAGCCATTCCAAGCATTTGTTTTTTAGGCATATGTCCTGACCATGCTGTTTGGACGTTGGTTTTCTAGGTGTGGGTCGAGTTTAAGGTCTTGATGAAGAAGATGGCTTTGGTTTAAAATGCAAATCTGTAGGCCTGAATACACCCTCAGAAGCTGGTACCTACACAGCGGCTCCAGACCCATCCAAGTTAGAGACATCCACAGGTTCCATAGTCGAAGAAGCATCTCGCGGCAAACTGGACTCCGAGTGGGTCTCAGTAGAGACCTGCGAATCTGAAGTAGCAGGTATCAGGGGCTGCGAAAGCGCCTCACTGAGTACCAGCGAACTGGCGACTTGCTTAACAGAAGCATTGTCAGCAGTTTTGGGCCTATGCAGTCTGTCTCTGTCTTTATCCTTACGTTTTTTCAGAATATCGGTAGTCGGATGGCTTACCGAAGCCATTTCTGGATAGTTAAACTGAGTACCATAAGGCACAATATCGACAGCGAGGGACGTTGTGGTTGGGGCCTAATCAAGGAATGCAGTACGAATGAAAATTTTTATGAGATATTTGCTTTCCACAGGTAAGACAATTGTTAACTTTTACTGACATTGGTTAAGAGCAAGAAAAAGGATCCCCAACAAGGTACTTAGCTTTTTTCTAAGACTTTGGTTCTGAAACTCAAAAATGAAAATTTCAGGAGTCGGCCGACTGGCACTTGTGAACTGCTTCTGCTTTGGGCACCGTACAGCAAGAAAGACTGATGTAATGATGTCGGCTGCATGTTTTATACCCCTGACGACCTGATGTCATGGAAGAAGGGTCAGCATCCGACACAGGAATCCAAGACTCTGGTATTCAGGCTGGCTGAAGGCTACCTGCAGGCAGATAAACCAAATGTAATGACTGCAACAGTGAAACACGAAGATCATCTACTTACACCTGAAATAAACAAATACTTCATGCGAGAGATGTAGTTAAACTATGAAACTGGAGGCAAGACTCTCACATAAGGACAAACTGAAAGCCAAAGATGTTGTCGGTGCACACACCAGTGTGCCAGCAAATAAGCCCATAAGATGCAACACCACAAAACTTAAAGTATTGGTCATATTTGACTCCACTGTGAGACACACGATGTTCCCCTCACCAGGATGGATAAGGAGCGGGATACTGCTAGCTGCCCGTCAGGTGCCAGGATCTATCAAGTCACTCAGCCACAAGTACTGGTATAACTCCATCATAAACCATATGGGGGTGAATGACTCAAGACATACCTCACTGGGCTATATGAAGAGAGATATGACTGAGCTCTCAGATTGTGTGTCACAGGCAAGTATAGACCTAGCCTTAAGCAGCATTCAACCTTCTCCAAGGACTGTGCCACAATGCAAATAAAAATAATTGACATAATAATTGACATTAACAACTAACTGGCTTAGCTTCTGGTGTCAGTCGAAGGGGATCCAATATCTGTTAGCCTGGGAAGAAATGATTGACAGGACACGCTGGTTTGTCAGAGATGATTTGCACCTGTCTCCTCTAGGCTTTCAGATACTGGCAAAGGCATTAGCCACCCCCTACTGCACCTTTTTAAGCAGTGTCAACATAACCAACCTCCTAACGTAAAATTCCCTCTAGATAAACTCAAGGTACTGTTGCTTAATGCTAGGAGACTAAAGAAAAGTACAGTTGTGTACACTTACCATAAATGTAGATGTTCGAGTGTATTCACTGTTGCAGTCATTACATTTGGGTTATCTGCTTGCAGTAGCCCTCAGTCAGCCTGATTAACAAAGTCTTGGGTCCTGCGTCAGTCATTGTCCCTTCTTCCATGATGTCAGGTCGTCAATGGGATAAAACATGCAGCCGACGCCACTACATCAGTTTTTCTTGCCCCAGATGTCAGGTGCCCCCTAATGGGAAGCAATTAAATCTATAAATACAAGGATATACCGCCAACAGAAAAGCAAATACACCAAAAAGTTTTAAGAGCATAGTAAGTGAGAGTAGAGGTATAGCCAAAGGAAAAAAAGGGGGCTGGAGAAAGGGTAACCAGGACTGCAAAAGTGAATACACTAACATCTACATTTATGGTAAGTGTACACAACTGTACTATGTTCTTTGTGTTTCACTGTTGCAGTCATTACATTTGGGTAGATTCCCAAAGCTAAGGTTGGGAGGAGGAATTTAAATACAATTAGGACCAGCTATAAGGCCCTGCAAGACTGCAGTGGCAAAACCAGTCCTGGATTTAGATAAAATTGGCACATGATAATGCTTGGTGAAAGTATGTACAGAACTCCAGGTAGCAGTAGGGACTCCCCTGAGAAATGCTGTAGAGGTGGATGCAGCCCTGGGTGAATGGGGTCTGATGCCCTGTGGGATAGGTTTTCCATGGTGCTTATAGCAGAAATGAATGCAGTGGCCTATCTATTTTGAAACGGTTTGTTTTGAAATAGATTTCCCCTCTGCCCCTGCAGCAAATGCCACCAGTAGTTGTTCAGATTTCCTTTGAGGTTTAGTCCTGTCCAAGTAGAATCTAAGCTGTCTGTGCACATCTAAAGAGTGCAGGAACCGTTCCCATTTGTTCTGTGGGTTAGGAAAAAAGGTAGGCAAATGAATGGACTGACTGGTAGGCAAATGAATGGACTGACTAAGAGCCACACTGGATACCACCTTGGGCATGAAGGAGGGATTGGTTCTGAGGGACACCCTTGTCTGCATGAAAGATGATGAAAGGTTCCACTGCCATAAGGGCCTGTAATTCAGATACCCTTCTTGCAGAAGTGATTGCCAAAAGGAAAGCTGTTTACCAAGAAAGAAATTTTAAATCTGCAGTAGCAGCTGGCTCGAAGGGAGGAAGAGTGAGTTTCTCCAAGACAAAGTTAAGATCTCAGGCTGGAGTTGGAGTTCTCCTGGTTTGCCTTAGATTTTTGGCCCCTCTGAGGAACTGCTTGAGCAGTGGGTGAGAGAAGAGGGGAGGCTCTGTGCTATAATGAGCGAAAATGGCTGAGGCATGAATTTTAATGGAGGAAAAAGACAAGCCCTTATGAAGCATTTCAGTTAAGTATTGTAGAATCCGAGGTAAATAGGGCACTGCTGTGTTCATTCCTTGAGATTGGTTCCAAGCACAGAATCTTTTCCATTTTGCAGCATAAGATTTTCTAGTACTAGGCCTCCTTGCCTCTAAAATGATATCCATCACTGATTTACTGAGGGATGGTAAAGGAGAGATTAGGTAATTAGCCAGGCTGCTAGGTTCAGGGTTTGCAGCTGAGGGTGCAGAATCATGTTCTCCTGCTTTGACAACAGGGAAAGAGTCTGAGGCAGGTGCCATGGAGCCAAGTGTGACAAACTGCGCAAGAGTGGGTACCAGTGTTGACGAGGCCAGTCTGGTGCAATTAAAATCATCCTTGGCTTGTATTTGATCTTTAGTAGTACCTTGGAGAGCAGAAGCAGAGGAAAAAAGGCATAAACTGATAGGTTTTTCTAGCTGAATAGAGCATCCACTTTCCAAGCTTGTTTGTGGGGAATCCTTGTGCAAAAGTTGTCCAGTTGATGGCTCTGCGAAGAGGCAAACATGTCTATATCTGGACTCCCCCATTTGCTTGTCAACATGTTGAAAATCCTTGGTTCCAGTTTCCATTCGTGTGGGTCTATGAGGTTTCTGCTTAGTCCGTCTGCCAGTGTATTTAGTTTTCCTTTCGGCCTGTAATTGAGCTTGCAGATTCACTTGGTAGTTCAAGGCTGTGTTCCACAATGCCATCGCTAGTCTGCAGTGGGGGTAAGAATGTGTACCCCCCTGCTTGTTTATGTACCACATGACAGTGGTGCTGTCTGTCTTTACCATTAGTTGTCCTGGAAGAATGTGGTCCTAGAAGCCTGTCAGGGCATTCTGTACAGCTAACATTTCCTTTTAATTTATGTGCAGGTGCATTTGATTTGGGTTCCATTTGAATGCACTTCCCTGCCAGGTGAGCCCCCCATGCATAGTCTGATGCATCTGTTAAGATATGTTTGGCAGGGGGTAATGTGAATGGTAGTCCCCTGTTTTGGTGGCAGGCTTCTGCCCACCAAAGGAACTCTAGGCGTAGGTAAGGTATGATAGGAATCCTTGCTTCCAGATCCTGTGAATGTTGACACCATAGGCTTTTGAGATACCATTGTAGTTTCCTCATATGCAGCCTTGCATATGGAATTAGAAGAATGCACGAGGCCATGAACCCCAAGGCTTGCAGTATTTGCCTTGCAGATAGCTGGGTTTTTGTGGCCACTTGTTTGAAGTAAGTTGTCAAATGTATCCATTTCTCTGGTGTGAGGAAAGCCATCTGGGAAGTTGTATTCAAGCTTGCCCCCAGGAATACAATTTGTTGACAGGGTACCAAGTGGGATTTCTTTTCGTTTATGGTGAACCCCAGACAAGTCAGTACCCTTTGAACAAAGACCAGATGATTGAAGATAATGTCCTTGCTTTCTGCCTGAATTAGACAATCGTCCAGGTATGGGTATATTTGAATATTTCTTTGCCTGCAAAATGCAATGACTGGAGCTAGACATTTTGTGAATACCCTGGGCACAGTAGATAAGCCAAATGGCAGTGTAGAGAACTGATAGTGCATGTAACCTGCTTTGAAGCATAGGTATCTTCTGCAAGACTCCCTGATAGGGATGTGCAGGTATGCTTCTTTTAAGTTCAGTGTTGTCAGCCATGCATCCTTGCCTGGCATAAGAAGCAGCTGGTGAAGTGTCAGCATTTTGAATTTTGGAATCAAAAGGAAGGTGTTTAGAATGGAAATGTCCAGGATAGAATGCCATGTATTGCCTTTTCTGGGTACTAGGAAAAGTCTCTAACAGAAACCTTGTCCCTTTTCCTCTTCTAGTACCAACTGAATAGCCCCCATGTTTAAGAGAGAGAGTACCCGATTTTGGGCCTCTGCCCACTGAATTGGGGGTAGTTCTAGCCACCCGCTTGGTGTTGGTAACGTGTGGAAATGAAATCTGTATCCTTGGGACACTATTTAGAACCCATTTGTCCTGGGTAATGAGTTCTCAGTTTCTGGCCTGCAGACTAATCTTTCCGCCTAAAGGAGCATTCAGTTGGGAAGTGCTTGGAAGTCTTAAAAGCAAGTCATTGAGACGATTTTCCATAGGGGAAGAGTCTTGCTGTTCCCAGGTTTGGGTGCAGAAACCCCTCACTACCTAGTCTTGTGTGTCACTTGGGACTGAAACCTGGGGTTTCTGCTGTGTCTGGGTTTGGCTTGAGAAGACCTAAAAGGGGCTGGAAAACACCAATTTTTAGAGGGCCAGTGCCTACTAAATCTAGGAGGCTGAACTTGTAAGAAATCTTTAACAGTTTGTATAGATTTAGCTTTATCTTCCATCTTTTAAAGAACTTCCTCAGCCTTGTTGCCAAACAGGCGGTCCTAATTTAGGGGAGCATCCAACAATTTAGCTTTAACATGATCTGGCAAAGATTGCTCCTTAAGCCAAGCATGCCTTCGGAGCACAGACCCAGTAACAGCAGCCCTGCAAGAGGAGGCCTCTAATGAATCAAATCCACATTGCAAATTGTTTTCCAACCTGTTCAACAGAATGCATTAAATCCTGTGATTCTTTATTTTCAGCACAGTCAGGCATAAACATCATTTTCTGTTTAAGCAATCCAGTAACATGTTGTTGATATTTTAACATATGAAACTAGCAGTTTGAAGCCCTAATAGCCAAGGTTGCAGAAGTGTAAACTTTCTTACCCCATCTATCCAGCGCCCTGGAGTCTCTATCAGAGGGGGGCAGGATTTTTAGCAGTAGAAGCCTTAGTGCCCTTGGGTCCCTGTGAAACAGACTCTGGATATGCAATAGGATTTTTAAAAAGGAACTTGTGAGAATCAGGAACCCTGTAATATCTGGCAGGTTTTCTGGGAGCAGGAGGCAAAGAATCAGGGGCCAAACTAGATTCTGAAAAGGCATCATCAACAATGTCTAGTACAAGAGGTATAGCTAAAGGCCTATGCTGAGACAGGAGTAAGAAATCCCTAAGCCTCTTATTAGAATCAGAAAAATCCTGGCTTTCCCAGAGGAAATGCTCCCTTAGAGTATGTAAGGTTTCACCAAAAGAAAAATCCTTTGGAGGGGAAGCAGAGGGAATAGAGTCCTCTGCATCAGAATCCTCATAAGTAGATAAGGGCAAATCCAGATCATCAGAAGAATCACAAAAATCAGAATCCTGTTCAGAAGACTCAAACAACTTCAGCCCTAGGTCTCTTAGAAATGGGGGGGGGGGTTGGCTTCCCCTAATTAGGGTTATAATATCTTCAGCCATTCTTATAATTTATTTTTTAGGCATAGAGGCCTGAGCATGCAGCCTGGGCGTCTGTTTCTTAGACATGGTTCGAGATTTTGGCCTAAATGAAGAAGGAGGTGTTGGTTTAATATGCAAGTCCGTAGGCCTGAATACACCCTCAGAAGCCGGTGCCTGCACAGTGGCTCTGGACCCATCCAAGGTAGAGACATCCGCAGGTTCCACAGTTGAAGCATCTCGCGGCATACCGGACTCCAAATGGGTCTCAGTAGAGGCCTGCGAGTCAAAAGTAGCAGGTATCAGGGGCTGCAAAAGCACCTCACTGAGTACCGGCAAACTGGCGACTGACTTAGGAGAAGCATCGTTGGCAGCTTTGGACCTCAGCGGCCTGTCTCTGTCTTTATCTTTGCGTTTTTTCGGAATCCCGGTAGTCAGAAAGCTAACCGATGTTATTTCTAGATAACTAAACCAAGAACCGAAGTATTTAGAAGCAAAAATATACCGACAACGGATAGTGCGCTGTTTAAATAAAGCACAAAACCCGACAGCAAGGCACGTTGTGGTCAAGGCCTAGGCAAGGAATACAGTACGACTGAAAATCTTTGTGAGGTATTTGCTTTCCACAAGTAATACAATTATTAACTTTTACTGACATCGGTAAGGAGCAAGAAAAAGTTTCCCCAACAGGGTACTTAGCTTTAGTTGAAGACTTCGGTTCTGAAACTCGAAAACGAAAATTTCAGGAGTCAGCCGACCGACTCTGCTTCGGGCACTGCACGGCAAGAAAGACTGATGTAATGGTGTCGGCTGCATGTTTTATACCCCTGACAACCTGACATCATGGAAGAAGGGACAGCAACTGACGCAGGACCCAAAACTTTGTTAATCAGCCCGACTGAGGGCTACTGCAAAGCAGATAACCCAAATGTAATGACTGCAACAGTGAAACACAAAGAACATCTAATGTCCAAGAACAGGATGGAAATGGCTCAGCAGAGAAAGAAATCCCTCTCAAGCTTAAACAAACACATCAGAGTGCCTGTCAAGTCCCCCATAGCTAATTATGGAACAAAAACACACTCCCCACACAAGGATAATTCCAAGGCACTCTAACTATATCTGAAATCTGAAATCACAAGTAATACAATTATTAACTTTTACTGACATCGGTAAGGAGCAAGAAAAAGTTTCCCCAACAGGGTACTTAGCTTTAGTTGAAGACTTCGGTTCTGAAACTCGAAAGCGAAAATTTCAGGAGTCAGCCGACCGACACTTGCGAACTGCTTCTGCTTCGGGCACTGCACGACAAGAAAGACTGATGTAATGGTGTCGGCTGCATGTTTTATACCCCTGACAACCTGACATCATGGAAGAAGGGACAGCAACTGACGCAGGACCCAAAACTTTGTTAATCAGCCCGACTGAGGGCTACTGCAAAGCAGATAACCCAAATGTAATGACTGCAACAGTGAAACACAAAGAACATCTAATGTCCAAGAACAAGATGGAAATGGCTCAGCAGAGAAAGAAATCCCTCTCAAGCTTAAACAAACACATCAGAGTGCCTGTCAAGTCCCCCATAGCTAATTATGGAACAAAAACACCCTCCCCACACAAGGATAATTCCAAGGCACTCTAACTATATCTGAAATCTAAAAAGGAACACCCAGCTATGCACTGAACTGGGTGTGAATGGCACCATCCATAGTCAACCAGATGTAATAGCTAACTTGCTAGCTGATAGACATGTAACAAACGTAAGCCCCCTGCTCCCCATAGTCATCCCCCAAAGTATACCTGCCACCATTCCTCAGCCTATTATCTCAAGAGAACAGGTCATCTCTGTGCTCTTTAAGGCCAAAACATGGCATCAATGGGACCAGACAATATCCCAGGTTGACTTTTAATCAACTTAAAACATGACCAAGCAGACTCAATTGTATCCCTGTTTAACCACAGCCTGCGAACTGGCTATGTCCTGGCAGAATGGAGAAAGTACAGTTGTGTACCTACCATAAATGTAGATGTTCGAGTGTATTCACTGTTGCAGTCATTACACTTGGGTTATCCTGCTGGCATGCAACCCGCAGTCGGCCTGAATTCCAAAGTCCTGGTCTGGCATCGGTTGTTGTCGCCTCTTCCCTGACGTCAGTGCGCCAGGAGTATAAAAGATGCAGCAGACACCATTTTCTTCAGTTTTTCTTGCCCCAGATGTCAGGTGCCCCCAAAAGGGTAGGCTGTAAAAATTATGATCATAAAAAAGCATGCACATAACCTTCATCTACAAGCAAATACACCACATAGGTACAGATAAGTCCCAGCAAAGAAAAAGGGGGATGGTGGGAGGGTAACCTGGACTGCAACAGTGAATACACTCGAACATCTACATTTATGGTAGGTACACAACTGTACTATGTTCATCGTGTTTCACTGTTGCAGTCATTACACTTGGGTTGAACCCCAAAGCTGAGGTTGGGCGGCTGGGCCCAAACAGAGTTTGGAGTGGCTATGAGGACCTGGAGAACTGCAGTGGCAAAGCCTGCTCTGGATTTAGAGTAGAGAGGTAAATGGTAGTGCTTTGTAAAAGTGTGCATTGAAGTCCATGTTGCAGCCTCCAAAATATCCTTGGTTGGTACTCCTCTGAGGAAGGCTGCTGAAGTGGCTGCTGCTCTGGTAGAATGTGGCCTAATGCCCTTGGGCACTGATTTGCCATGTTGTGAATACCAGAAACTAATGCAGTGGCCTATCCATTTTGAAATAGTCTGCTTTGAAATGGCTTTTCCTTGGGAACCTGCAGCATATGTTACTAAGAGTTGTTCAGTCTTTCTGAAGGCTGTGGTTTTGTCCAAGTAAAAGTGTAGCTGTCTGTGCATGTCCAAAGTATGCAGAAGTCTCTCCCCCTTATTCTGTGGGTTTGGATAAAAGGTAGGCAAATGCATGGTTTGGTTAAGAGCCACGGTGGACACTACCTTAGGCATAAATGTGGGGTTTGTCCTTTGAGAAACCCTGTCCTGATGGAAAATAATAAAAGGTTCCACAGCCATTAGGGCCTGCAACTCTGAGACTCTTCTTGCTGAAGTTATTGCTAGGAGAAGAGCGGTTTTCCATGACAAGTATTTTATCTCTGCTGTATTGGCTGGCTCAAAAGGAGGCAGTGTGAGTTTTTCCAAGACAAAATTGAAGTCCCATGTAGGTACTGGAGCTCTCCTTGGAGGTCTTATGTTTTTAGACCCTCTGAGAAACTGTCTTAGCAGTGTATGCGAAAAAATAGGTGGGTCCGTACTGTAATGAGCTGAAATGGCAGAGGCATGGATCTTAATTGATGAGAAGGAAAGACCTTTGTCCAGCATCTCAGTTAGGTATTGCAAAATCTGAGGAATATTTGGTTGAAGCGCATCAATTCCTTGTGCTTGGTTCCAAGCACAGAATCTCTTCCATTTTTCTGCATAAGATTTTATGGTGCTGGGCCTCCTGGCCTCCAAAATAACATCCATAACTGCTTTAGAGAGAGGTGTGTTCTGAATGATTACATTATCCGCCATGCAGCCAGATTTAGGGTTCTGAGTTAGCTGTGCAGGATCCGATTGTTCTGTTGGGTCAGCAAATGAGTTATTAGAGGCAATGTCCAGGCTGGGCCTTGAGACAAGCTCTTTAGGATTGGGTACCAGTGCTGGCGTGGCCAGTCTGGGGCAATCAGTATAATTTTTGGCTTCTCTTGTCTGACCTTTAGGAGTACCTTGGAGAGGAGAGGCAGAGCAGGGAAGGAATATGCTGTAAGGGCTTTCCAGCTGAAAGGGCGTCCACTTTCCATGCTTGCTTGTGATAAGTCCAAGTGCAGAATCTCTGTAGCTGGCAGTTGTGAGTGGAGGCGAATAGATCTATGTCTGGGCATCCCCATTTCCCTATTATCATGTTGAAGATTTGTGGATCCAGTTTCCACTCGTGAGGGTCCATGAGGTTTCTGCTTAGTTCGTCTGCCAAAGTGTTTGTCTTTCCTGGCAGGAATTTTGCTTGCAGATGTACTTAATACGTCGATGCTGTGTTCCACAAAGTCATGGCTTGCCTGCAGAGGGGGTAAGAATGGGTGCCCCCTTGCTTGTGTATGTACCACATGACTGTAGTATTGTCTGTCTTTATCAGTAGTTGTCCTGGATGAAGTAGGTCCTTGAAGGCTGTCAGGGCATTTTGTACAGCTAGCATCTCTTTTTGATTGATATGAAGATGCATTTGGTTTGTGGGCCATGTGCCCTGAATACATTTTCCTGCCATGTGCGCCCCCCCAGGCATAATCTGATGCATCTGTTGTTAGTGTCTGCCTGGCAGTGGGTAAGGTGAATGGCTGTCCCTTGTTGTGGTGACAGGCCTGTGCCAACCATTGAAATTCCTGTTGCAGGCAGGGAATGAGAGTAATTACTGTTTCCAGGCTGTGGCAATGTTGAGTCCAAACCCTTTTTAGATACCATTGTAGTTTCCTCATATGCAGTCTTGCATATGGAATTAGTAGAATGTAGGATGCCATGTAGCCCAGAGCCTGCAGAATTTTCCTTGCAGATAAAGTACAGTTGTGTACCTACCATAAATGTAGATGTTTGAGTGTATTCACTGTTGCAGTCATTACACTTGGGTTATCCTGCTGGCAGGCTACCCGCAGTCGGCCTGAATTCCAAAGTCTTGGTCCCGCGTCGGTTGCTGTCGCCTCTTCCCTGACATTAGTGTGCCAGGGGTACAAAAGATGCAGCCGACGCCATTTTCTTCAGTTTTTCTTGCCCCAGATGTCAGGTGCCTCCAAAAGGGTAGGCCAAATAAATTTGCAAATAAAAAATCATGCACTAACATAAGCCTTACCTTCTTCTACAAGCAAATACACCACATAGGTTGTATAGAATAGAGAAGTATAGAGAAGTCCCAGCAATGAAAGAGGGATGGTGGGAGGGTAACCTGGACTGCAACAGTGAATACACTCGAACATCTACATTTATGGTAGGTACACAGCTGTACTATGTTCATCGTGTTTCACTGTTGCAGTCACTTGGGTTGAATCCCAAAGCTGAGATAGGGCGGCTGGGTCTAAATAGGATTAGGAGTGGCTATGAGGCCCTGCAAAACTGCAGTGGCAAAGCCTGCTCTGGATTTAGAGTAAAGAGGTAAGTGATAGTGCTTGTTAAAAGTGTGCACTGAACTCCAAGTTGCAGCCTCCAAAATCTCATTGGTTGGTACTCCTCAGAGAAAGGCTGCTGATGTGGCTGTTGCCCTGGTAGAATGTGGCCTAATATTCTTAGGCACTGATTTGCCATGCTGTGCATAGCAGAAACGAATGCAGTGTCCTATCCATTTTGAAAGAGTCTGCTCTGAAATAGCCTTTCCTTGTGATCCTGCAGTGTATGGCACAAAACTTTGCTCAGTTTTTCCTGAAAGCTTTTGTTTTGTCCAAGTAGAAGCATAGCTGTCTGCGTATGTCCAAAGAATACAGACGTCTCTCCCCCTTATTCTGGGGATTTGGGTAAAAGGTTGGCAAATGAATGGTTTGGTTAAGAGCCATGCTGGATACTACCTTTGGCATAAATGTTGGGTTTGTCCTGAGAGAAACCCTGTCCAGATGAAAAATGATAAAAGGTTCCACTGCCATTAATGCCTGTAACTCTGAGACTCTTCTTGCTGAAGTTATTGCTAGGAGCAGAGCAGTTTTCCATAAGAATTTTAACTCGGCTATAATGGCTGGCTCAAAAGGAGGCAGTGTGAGCTTTTCCAAGAGAAAATTGAGGTCCCATGTAGGTATAGGTGCTCTCCTTGGGGGTCTTATGTTTTTTGCCCCTCTGACATACTGTCTTAATAGTGGATGAGAGAAAATAGGAGGTTCGGTATTGTAATGTGCTGAAATGGCAGAGGAATGGATCTTTATTGATGAGAAGGATAGGCCTTTGTCCAGCATCTCAGGTATTGCAAAATCTGAGGAATATTAGGAACAAGCGGTTCAAGTCCTTGTGCCTGGTTCCAAGCACAGAATCTCTTCCATTTTTCTGCATAAGATTTCCTGGTGCTGGGCCTCCTGGCTTCCAAAATGACATCCATAACTGCTTTTGAGAGAGATGTGTTCTGAGTGGCTATATTATTAGCCATGCAGCCAGATTTAAGGTTTTGAGTTGGCTGTGCAGGATCTGATTGTTTTGTTGGGTCAGCAGATGAGTAATTTGAGGGAAAGTCCACGCTGGCCCTTGAGACAAGGTCTTTAGGATTGGGTACCAGTGCTGGCGTGGCCAGTCTGGGGCAATCAGAATCATTTTTGGCTTCTCTTGTCTGACTTTTAGGAGTACCTTGGAGAGTAGAGGCAGTGGTGGATAGGCATAAACTGTTAAGCTTTTTCAGCTGAATGATAGAGCATCCACCGTCCATGCTTGTGAGTGATAAGTCCTTGTGCAGAATATCTCTGTAGTTGGCAGTTGTGAGGGGAGGCAAATAGATCTATGTCTGGGCATCCCCATTTTTTCGTTATCATGCTGAAGACTTGTGGATCTAGTTTCCACTCGTGAGGGTCCACGAGGTTTCTGCTTAGTTCGTCTGCCAGAGTATTTTTCTTTCCTGGCAGGAATTGTGCCTGCAGATGTACTTGATAGGCCAGTGCTGTGTTCCACAAAGTCACGGCTTGCCTGCAAAGGGGGTAGGAATGTGTGCCCCCTTGCTTGTTTATGTACCACATGACTGTAGTATTGTCTGTCTTTAGTAATAGTTGTCCTGGATGTAGTAGATCCTTGAAGGCTATCAGGGCATTCTGTACAGCTAGCATCTCTTTTTGATTGATATGAAGATGCATTTGGGCTGTGGGCCACGTGCCCTGTATACATTTTCCCGCCATGTGTGCTCCCCATGCATAATCCAATGAATCTGTTGCTAGTGTCTGCCTGGCTGTGGGTAAAGTGAATGGCCGTCCCTTGTTGTGGTGACAGGCCAGTGCCCACCATCGAAACTCTTGTTGCAGGCAGGGAATGAGAGTAATTATTGTTTCCAGGCTGTGGCAATGTTGAGTCCAAACACTTTTTAGATACCATTGTAGCTTCCTCATATGCAGTCTTGCATATGGAATTAGCAGGATGCAGGATGCCATGAAGCCCAAAGCCTGCAGAATTTTTCTTGCAGGTAGCTGGGACTATGTTGCCATCATTTGGAAGTAATGAGTCAGTTGCTTTTGTTTGTCTGGCGTGAGATAAGCCATCTGGGCAGTTGTATTTAAGCTTGCACCCAGGAATATTATCTCTTGAGAGGGCACTAGATTTGATTTATTTTCATTTACTGTGTACCCTAGGCAAGTTAGTAATCTTTTTACAAACGCCAGATGCTTTAGTAGAATGTCCTTGCTGTCTGCTTGAATAAGGCAGTCCAAGTAGGGATATATATGAATTCCTTTTTGTCTGCAAAATGCAATTACTGGTGCCAGGCATTTTGTGAAGACCCTGGGCGCAGTATATAAGCCAAAGGGCAGTGCAGAGAATTGGTAATGCACTGAGCCAGCTATGAATCTGAGGTATCTTCTGCAAGAGTGTCTGATTGGGACATGCAGGTATGCCTCCTTGAGGTCCAAAGTAACTAGCCAATCCTTTTTGCCCAGCATGGGTAGAAGTTGCTGCAGTGTCAACATTTTGAATTTTGGAACATCCAGGAAAGTATTTAGAGTAGACAGGTCCAGTATTGGTCTCCAAGCTTTGTCCTTTCTGGGTACCAAGAAAAGTCTTGAGTAAAATCCTTGTCCCTGCTCTTGCTGTGGTACTTTTTGAATAGCCCTCATGTCCATGAGAGCAGAAATTTGTTTTTGTGCCTCTGCCCATTGATTGTGTGGCAGGTCTGGCATACCTTTTGGCCTTGGTAGGGTGTGAAAGTGGAACCTGTAACCCTGGGAAACAATATTCAGTACCCATTTGTCTTGGGTAATTATGTGCCAATTGTGTGAGAAAAATGCTAGTTTTCCCCCTAAGGGTGCCGTCAAAAAGTAAATGCTTGGCATTGGTAGAGGGAAGTCATTGGGACCGTTTCCTATAAGGTTGTGATTTGTCAAGGCCAGTTCCTGCTAAATTTAGGTGGCTGAACCTGTAAGAAATCCTTTACTGTCTGCATTGATTTTGCTTTATCCTCCATTTTCTTTAACACCTCTTCTGCCTTAACACCAAACAAAGTATCATGCTGTAACGGAGCATCCAACAATTTTGCTTTAACATGATCGGGTAAACTTTGTTCTTTTAACCAAGCATGCCTACGAATGACAGAACCAGTAACTGCGGCTCTGCAAGACACCTCTAATGAATCAAAACCACATTGCAAAGTATGCTTTCCCACCTGTTCAGCTGCATGCAATAAATCCTGCATTTCCTTATTTTCAGGACATTCAGAGCTTGTACGCATTTTCTGTTTGAACAAAGACATTAGGTATTGTTGATATTTAAGCATGTGAAACTGACAGTTTAAAGCCCTTACAGCTGAAGTAGCAGAGGTGTGAACTTTTTCCCCCCATCTGTCCAGTGCTCTAGAATCCCTATCAGAGGGAACAGGATTTTTTGCAGTGGAAGCCTTGACCCCTTTGGGACCCTGAGAAACTGTTTCCGGGTCAGCAGCAGGGTTCTTGTAAAGAAATTTATGTGAATCTGGGACCCTGTAGTACCTATCTGCCTTAACTGGTGCAGGGGGTAAAGAATTAGGAGACAAACTGGATTCAGAAAAATCATCATCAACAATATCTAGTACAGGGGAAATAGCAAGGGGCCTGTGCTGAGGTAGTAAAAGAAAATCTCTGAGCCTTTTCTTGGATTCTGAATAATCCTGGTTCTCCCAGTGGAAATGCTCCCTCATGGTGTGCAGGGTTCCCCCAAAAGAGTAATCCTTAGGAGGAGAGGCTGAAGGGACAGATTCTTCAGCGTCAGAATCCTCATAGGGAGGAAGAGAATATCCCTGTTCTGAAGAGGAATCAGAGGAAATAGAAACCTGGTCAGAAGAATCATAGTCAGTATTTTGCCTAGGCCTTTTATCAGGAAGGGGATGGGAACCCCCGATCAGAGTAATTAGTTTTCGGCCATTTTTAAGCATCTGTTTCTTTGGCATGGGTGACGGTCCAGGTGAATGCTGCACTTGTTTCTTTGTCTTTATAGGAGTTTTAGATTTTGCCTTGGCTGCTGAAGTAGTCTTGATAGTAAGCTGTGTAGGTCTGAAAACACCCTCAGAAGCCGATGCCTGCTCAGCGGCTCCGGACGCATCTGAGGGAACAGTTTCAATAGGCCCAATACCTTGAGTTTCCAGAGGCCTAGTTGTCTCCACGTGGGAGTCGGGGGCGGCCTGTGGCTCTGAGGTATCGGGTATCAGGGGCTGCGAAAGCGCCTCACTGAGAACCGGTGACTGGCCTAGAAGAGGCTTCGTCATCGGTTTTGGACCTCGGATGCCTGTCCTTTTCTTTGTCCTTGCGTTTTTATGAATTCCGGTTGTCTGTTGTTCCGACGGCATTATATAGTTAAACCTTCGGCCAAAGTAATGTAAAACAAAATCGAACCGACGCTTAATAGTGCGTTGGTTGAATCTAGTGTCTAGTGCAAAACCGACAACTAGCAACGTCGTGGTCGGGGCCTAGGCAAGGAATACAGTAAGAATGAAAATCCTTATGAGGTATTTGCTTCCCACAAGAAATACAATTGTTAACTTTTACTGACATCGGTCTGGAGCAAGAAAAAGTTTCCCCAATGGGGTACTTAGCTTTATTGAAGACTTCGGATCTGAAATTCAATTTCGTAAATCTTAAGAGTCGGCCGACCGGCACTTGCGAACTGCTTTTGCTTCAGGCATTGTGCGGCAAGAAAGACTGAAGAAAATGGCGTCGGCTGCATCTTTTATACCCCTGGCGCACTGACGTCAGGGAAGAGGCAACAACAACCGACGCCGGACCAAGACTTTGGAATTCAGGCCGACTGCGGGTAGCCTGCCAGCAGGATAACCCAAGTGTAATGACTGCAACAGTGAAACACTATGAACATCTGGGTCTTTGTTGCCATGTCTTTGAAGTAAGAAGTCAGATGCCTTTGTTTGTCTGGCGTGAGATAAGCCATCTGGGCAGTTGTATTTAAGCTTGCACCCAGGAATATTATCTCTTGAGAGGGCACTAGTTTTGATTTCTTTTCGTTTACTGTGTACCCTAGGCAAATTAGTAATCTTTTTATAAACGCCAGATGCTGTAGTAGAATATCTTTGGCCTTTGCTTGAATAAGGCAGTCATCCAAGTAGTGGTATATTTGAATTCCTCTGTCTGCAAAATGCAATTACTGGTGCCAGGCATTTTGTGAAGACCCTGTCCTTGCTGTCTGCTTGAATAAGGCAGTCATCCAAGTAGGGATATATTTGAATTCCTTTTTGTCTGCAAAATGCAATTTCTGGTGCCAGGCATTTTGTGAAGACCCTGGGCGCAGTAGATAAGCCAAAGGGCAATGCAGAGAATTGGTAGTGCATTGAGCCAGCTATGAATCTGAGGTATCTTCTGCAAGGTTGTCTGATTGGGACATGCAGGTATGCCGCTTTGAGGTCCAAAGTTACAAGCCAAGCCTTCTTGTCCAGCATGGGCAGAAGCTGCTGTAGAGTCAACATTTTGAATTTTGGGACGTCCAGAAAAGTATTTAGTATAGAGAGGTCCAGAATTGGTCTCCAGGCTTTGTCCTTTCTTGGTACTAAGAAAAGTCTTGAGTAAAATCCTTGTCCCTGTTCTTGTTGTGGCACTGGCTGAATAGCCCCCATGTCCATGAGAGATGAAACATGTTTTTGTGCCTCTTGCCACTGACTGCATGGCAGGTCTGGCATACCTTTTGCCTTTGGATGGGTGTGAAATTGGAACCTGTAGCCCTGAGAGACTGTATTTAAGACCCATTTGTCCTGGGTGATCTTGTGCCAGTTTTGTGGAAAAAGTGCTAGCTTTCCCCCTAAAGGTGCTGCCAAAAAATAAGTGCTTGGCATTGGCAGAGGGAAGTCATTGGGACTGTTTTCTATAAGGCTGTAATTTGTCTTCTCCGCTTTTGGAGGTAGAAGCACCCCATTGTTTCGGCCTGTATGAGCCCTGGGGCTGTTGCCTGCCACTAGGGCGTCTGAATCTGCCTCTTTGTGGTCTGTCTGACACTGGAAAGGACCAATTCTTAGAGGGTCAGTTCCTGCTAAATCTGGGTGGCTGTACCTGTAAGAAATCCTTTACTGTCTGCATAGATTTTGCCTTATCCTCCATTTTCTTTAACACCTCCTCTGCCTTAACACCAAACAAAGTATCATGCTGTAATGGAGCATCCAATAATTTTGCTTTAACATGATCAGACAGATTATGTTCCTTTAACCAAGCATGCCTTCTAATAACAGAACCTGTAACAGCAGCCCTGCATGAGGCCTCCAGTGAATCATAGCCACATTGCAAAGTATGTTTCCCCACTTGTTCAGCTGCATGCAATAAATCTTGCAAATCTTTGTTCTCTGTACATTCAGAATTTGTCAACATTTTTTGTTTTAACAAAGACATTAAGTATTGCTGATATTTGAGCATATGAAACTGACAATTTAAAGCCCTTACAGCCAAGGTAGCAGAAGTGTAAACTTTTTTCCCCCCATCTGTCCAAAGCCCTAGAATCTCTGTTTGAGGGATCAGAGTTTTTGGCAGAAGCAGCCTTGACCCCTTTGGGACCCTGTGAGATAGTTTCTGGGTCAGCAGCAGGGTTTTTGTAAAGAAATTTATGGGTGTCTGGGACCCTGTAGTATCTGTCCGGCTTGACAGGGGCAGGAGGTAAAGAGTCTGGAGAAAACATCATCTACTATGTCTAGAACAGGGGGAATTGCAAGAGGTCTGTGCTGAGGAAGTAAAAGAAAGTCTCTAAGTCTTTTGTTAGAATAAGAATAATCCTGGCTCTCCCAATGGAAATGCTCCCTCATGGTATGCAAGGTTTCCCAAAAAGAATAGTCCTCCGGAGGAGAAGCTGAAGGAATAGAATCTTCAGCATCAGAATCCTCATAGGAAGGAACAGAATATCCCTGATCAGAAGAGGAATCAGAGGAAATGGAAACCTGATCAGAGGAATCATATTCAGTGTCTTGCCTAGGCCTCTTATCAGGAGGGGGGTGAGAACCCCTGATCAAAGTAATTAGGTCTTCAGCCATTTTGAGCATCTGTTTCTTAGGCATAGAAGCCTGTCCTGGAGAATGCTGTACTGGTTTCCTTGTCTTTAAAACTGTTTTAGACTTTATCTTGGATGCTGAAGTAGGCTTTATATAAAGTTGTGTAGGTCTGAAGACACCCTCAGAAGCCGAGGCCTGCTCACTGGCTCCGGACCCATCTGAGGGATTAATTTCCGAAGGGCCACTACCTTGGGTATCCAGAGGCCTAGCTGTCTCCACGTGGGAATCGGAAGCGGCCTGTGGCTCTGAGGTAGTGGGAGTCAGGGGCTGCGAAAGCGTCTCACTGAGCACCGGTGAACCGAAGACTGGCCTAGAAGAGGCTTTGTCGTCGGTTTTGGACCTCGGATGCTTGTCCTTGTCTTTATCCTTGCATTTTTTTTATGAATTCCGGTCATCGGTTGTTCCGATGGCATTATGAGTGAAACCTTCTGTCAAAATAATGAAAAGCAAAATTGTACTGATGCTTAACAGTGCATTGGTTAAATCTAGCACAAAACTGACAACTAGCAACGTCGTGGTCAGGGCCTAGGCAAGGAATACAGTAAGAGTGGAAATCCTTAATATGCATTTGCTTCCCACAAGAAATACAATTGTTAACTTTTTCTGGCATCGGTCTGCAGCAAGAAAAAAGTTTCCCCAACGGGGTACTTAGCTTTATTGAAGACTTTGGATCTGAAATTTGATTTCGAAAATCTCAGGAGTCGGCCAACCGGCACTTGCAAACTGCTTTTGCTTTGGGCACCACGTGGCAAGAAAGACTGAAGAAAATGGCGTCGGCTGCATCTTTTATATCCCTGGCACACTGATGTCAGGGAAGAGGCGACACTGGACCAGGACTTTGGAATTCAGGCCGACTGCGGGTTGCCTGCCAGCAGGATAACCCAAGTGTAATGACTGCAACAGTGAAACACGATGAACATCAGCAACAGTAATCCCTCTGCACAAAGGAGGACCATCAACCTGCCCCTGGGAATTACAGGTCCATAAGCTTGACTAACCTCATCTGCAAGGCCATGGAAAGAATCATTATGAAACTTATTAACAAGGACATATGTAATCTCCAAACTCTGGACCTAACCCAGTTTGGATTTGTTAAAGGTAGCTCATGCCTGTTAAACAGAATTGACTTATTTGAGAAAGTCACTAAGGGGAAAAGACTGTGCATACCACAGACCTTGACCTAACCAAAGCATATGCCACAATTCCCCACTCAGGTATTATACAGTAACTCTCCCAAATGGGAATTAACCCCTACATTACTAGATGGGTAGCCAACTGGCTCACTAACAGGTCACATACTGTCAATGTGGGTGACTTCACGTCTAGCAAAAGACCAGTCACCAGTGGCGTACCACAGGGTTCTGAGTTGGGCCCCTTACTTTTCGAAATTTATTTCTCAGAAGTACAGGCAAACTCGGACAGGCTGTGGATCACCAGATTCACTGACCATTGCAAAATGGGATCAATTGTGGAGTCCCACAGTGATGCTAATATACTGTAGACAGGGTTTACACAGACATGATTGGTGCCAAAGCCACAGATTAAAGCAAAATACAATAAAATGCATTATTATTCCCATTAGGAAAGCTGACATTCCCGTTAATTAAATTATAAACAGTATCCCCCTCCCCCCAGTATAGACCCAGTGGTACACAATTTGGATACTCAGGTTGGCAGCAATCTGAACTTTGACCACCACATATCCACAGTAGTAAGTAAATCATTCTCTGTGGTACATCTTATAAATAAAGGCATCACATCTAGATCCAAGGTTGTTATGTTATAAATTCATTATATTCGGCCCTCATCAGACCAATAATCGAGTACAATGCTCCCTTTTGCATATACCCCACCAGACGCCTGCAACAAATGGAGAGACCACAGAGGTTTCTCACCAAGAAATTACAAGGTACACAAAACAAGTTTTATGAGGAAAGACTGCAAGGCCTGTCACTATATCCCGTTTCCTACAGGTTGCTAAGGAGTGACTTGTGCCTGGCCTACAGGGCAGTCTCTGACCCAGCCCTGACGGAAATGCTACACATTCGTAAATCAAACTGCATGAGGGTCACTCACTCCAGGAATCTTGACCTAGCCTCTGGCATGAACAGGTCATGCTGCAGAGATAGACACATGTCCCAGAGATTGCCACTTCTCTGGAACAATTCAACTGAAACAGAGCCCCTTCCTGACCATCTTCAAACACAACCTAGATCAGTGGATGGATGAATGCAAATTCACTCCATGGGGTGGCGACATGTCCTTCCTGGACAGAGGAAGGTAGTATTAATTATCATAGACCCTTACATCTGCAAACTTCACTTACCTAATCACCAGCAATTGGGGCAACTTAGCATAAATATGGCTAGGCTTGTAAGGGCTCTAGGGCCATTAGCCTAGTAACCTTCTATGAACCTATAACACTGCAAAATGTTTTTTTCAGAACATATCAATAATTCTGTCATGACTGGTCTGCATTTCTTGTATATGACTTCCATGTCTGGCAATGCCAAATGTATACTCTCCAACTGGGCTTTCAGAAATTTCATCAGGGTCATTATTTCTTTACCTTCCAAATGCCACAGTCTCTGAAATTTCACTATTTGGAGTATCCTTCTTTCTCTACTACCTTATCCTGAATCTCATATACTTACTGTTTTACAAGCAGTGGATGCATGCTGGTTGTGCTGGAATTCTACTTTATTGCCTTTAACTACACCAAGACATTTCATGTTTACATCTATTAGTTCAGTCTGCCTCCAAATGGTTTCTAAATTACATGCAACTGCCACAGGGTTTAACCTTAATATTTTTTTTGGTTTCTCTACTCATTAGACATAAAGCATCAAAGCAATACCACTCTAGCTCCTGACTAACTTCTCCTTCAGAATACTGCGATTCCTCCACATACACAATTTTCTTTCATCACCACTCAAGACATGCCACTCTTTAGTTCCCCAAAAATGTGTTGCATATACTAGTTTTACTTCATTACTAAGATAAACAAAGTGACATAAGAAAGCAACTGACTTCAGTGTAAATAACAGAGCATGCATCTCAGTCACCTCCACTTTTACCTTGCTGCTCTGTTCCCTCTTATTTGTACCAGTTTTGACTCAGTTTTTCACTTGTTGCGTCTATACATTTCTAAACACTGTAAAATGGCATGTGTCTTTGAAAATATCTGTTAAACTATTACTTATAATCTTAATAGTAAATTGCTGGGGCTACAGTTGAATGTTACACTATGTATAAGCAAAACAGGACTAGTCAAGTTTTTAAAAATATTTAATACTTAACTTTCAGTGAAATTGTACAAATGTGTGGGTTCTTTCCTGCAAATGCATGGAAGATAACTAGTCACTTTTAAAATATGTGTAGCCCAGACAAGGTTCTGCCTTGGTTCAGTTATATAACAGTTCACAGTTATATTTACCTCCAAACACACTGATGCAGTACCCATCTGCAGTAATTAGTGCTCTGGGCTTAACTCTGAACTAAAACAAAAGAATGCTCATTACAGACAAATACTGGCAGTTAATGAAGTCCAAAATAATAAACATTATGAATAATACTTAACATTTAAAAAGGAAAATAGACCTGCAATTAAAGAAACCAAACCTACTTATTGTTATAAATAAACAAATTACCATTCTGTAAACAAAATGAGTTTTGGAAGGAAATCAAGACAAGTACAGCTGTGTTGGCAATTTACTACAATTGCACGTCTAAGTGTGATCACTGATGCAGTTATATCTACAGGGAGCACCACCAATGAAATGACATCCGATCTGACTTTCAAAGTAGAGTTCCCTTCTGCCACGGCCAGACTGATACTGTCTCACATCAGACACTTTCATGTTCCTAGTGTACAAGTGGTGTCTGTCCATAACATCTTTGGTTCTTTCTTACTCCCCATCCAGGACACAGCCACTTCTACATCACTGGCTAATAGCAAGGGATTCAGCCTGTGACTTAAGAGAATTCAGGCCATCATGAGAAAGAGAGGAAGGCAGCTAGGTATTAAGTGGGAAGGGGAAAAGAGTTATATGGGTACTTTGGCTCCTCACGGTCCCAAAGAAGTAGAGTAAATAAAGGAACAGAAACAAGACTGCAACTGTGTCGACACTTAGCAAGTTACCTACAAAACTGTACTACATTATTTGTGGGTCACTGCTGCAATCATAACTAAAGGGAGGACTTTCAAAGCTGGTCCATTTCAAGTAGGGATCTTGGTTTAATAACTGGACGAGGACAAAGGATGCCCCTCAAGATAACTGAAAAATCCAGCCCTTGGCCTGAATATTACATCCAGCTTGTAGTGCTTTGGGAATGTGTGATCCAAGAACCAAGTGGCTAATTCTAAGATGTCCTGGCCATTAACCCCTTTCAGGAAAGACGGGGCAGCTACAATATTCCTTGAAGAATAGGGCCTGACTGTTTTTTTTAGTGCCCTGCTTTGGATCTTACAAGGAAAGCTTATTTGGTGCGCTAACAACTTAGAAACAGTTTGCCTTATCACAGGAAGTCCTCACTTGCCTTTTGCAAATGGAAACAAACTAGATTATAGGATTTTCTATAAGACTTAGTTTTAACTATGTAGTACCTCAACTGTTTATGCACATGTAAGTAGTGGAAGATCCTTTCTTTTTTTTGGAGGAGATTAGGGAAGCAGATAGGGAATTGAACTGCTTGGTTCTTGGTTACTTCTAGAATGACTTTGGGCATGAAGGAGAAACTGAAGTACAGGAATACACATTCTTTATGGGACTGCAAAAAAGGCTTGTTGCATATCACAGTCTGTACTTCCGACGCTATCTTAATAAGAGGTGACAGCTATCAGAAAAACATATTCCAAGTGACAAACTTTAGAAGTACTAAAGCAGTTGTTTCAAATGGTGACACAGCCAATTTTTCCACCACAAAATTCAGGAACAGAACTGGAACACTTTTCTGCTGTGAAGCCTTAGACAGAGACTGCTCTTGAGGAAGTGCTTCACAAGGCATCTTTATACCAATGCGAGCTCGACAGGCAAAAAGGCAGAAATAGTTGAAAAATGTACCTTCACTGATACACAAGCTAAACTCGACGATAACAGCTCAGAAAGATAGTGAAGAACCATTAGCGCCCATCTGCTTTGGGTGCTGGCTCCTCATTTGATACCAGAGAGAGAATATTTTACATTTAGCTACATAAGATTTCCTTATACTTGGTCTTTTAACTTCCCTCATGATTTTTAAAGGAAAAAATATATTATATACCATACACTTGCATACTATGCAATCCCCATGTACAGAGCACTTATTATTCATGCCAGTAGTTTGCCTACTTCAGTTTCCTGTTTGAAACCAGAGACTCTCTCATGTAACCAGAGACTCTCTCATGCCATCCTTGTTTCCTTGTGTCTGTAGCATTCCAATACTTCTTGCCACCCCCTATTCTTTCACCCATTTCTTCCTCTGATTCTGTTTAGCTTCAGGGTTCTCTTGTCCATGACCAGGAATCTTCTACTCATTTCTTCTCTGGTTATGTTTTTTTTCTTTTCTTTCAGTGACTTGCTATTTAACATTTTATTTCTGTTGATAGAATTCTTCATTCTTTCCTGCCCTGTCCCAAACATACCAAGTCTGAGGCTGGTTCCCCTTCTTTGTCACATATGCTGATTCAGTTTTGTATTGTTTGTTCATTCCCATATCCCCTTCAACCTTACACATCCCCAAAGCATGTGCCTCATTCAGCCTGCTTTTTTCCACATCTGCTGCAGTCCGAGTTTTCTTTCTATCCTCTCTGTGTAGTCTCAGTGGGGATCAGGTGACATCTGTGGAGTATTCACAGGGTCTTGTCTCTTGCCGTTTGTATCTTTTGTGTTTCAGTTACTCCTTTTGTTATATAACCCCATATATCACTTCCTCTGTCAACCCTCCCAATCCTTCACACGCTTTTTATCCCTTTCAGTGTTATCTTCTCCTTCCATTTCCCCAGATGCTTGTATATTTTCTTTGCTCTGCTCGTCAATACTTTTCCATTTCTTCCATAGTGCTGTGTCCTTCCTACTCCATGATTTTTAGCCAAGAGACAAGGGGGGGGGGGCAAAGGATAACAAAATCATATCCTTTAAGCAACCAGTCCAAGTATGGACACCCTGCAGTATACTAGTAGCACCTGTACAACACCTGGAGTGTCACATTCTGAGGCAGTATAGAGGTTTCCCTTTGTCATCTGAAGCAGGTGTGAGAACCAGTGCTACAAGGGCCAGAATAATGAAATTAGAATCATTTATCATCATGGGTGGCACAGTGGTGCAGCGGTTAACGTTGTCGCCTCACAGCAAGAGGTTCTCCGGTTCGATTCTCTGCTGTGGTGCCTTCTGTGTGGAGTTTGCATTTTCTCCCTGTGTTCGCGTGGGTTTCCTCCGGGTACTCCGGTTTCCTCCCACATTCCAAAGACATGCATCTGGAGCATTTCTCCCCGGGCCTCCGCTGAAAACAGGTTCTGTGGAACCTAGTCGGACATTCCCGGTCAACAAATGTTAAATAAATAAAAAATAAAAAATTTATGGCCTCACCTTCTTAAACATTTGAACTATCTGGGAAGCAAAGGTACAGGAGTGAAAGTAGAGAGAATCACACCTGCACAAACTTGGCAGACGTCATCTACTGCCTAAACATGTTGGTCTCGAGTAATTTTTTTTTCAGATGCTCATTCCTCATAAATACAAACAGAACTATTTCTAGTACAAAGCCATCTGTTTGTGAGGTCTAAAATTTGACCCTGTTATTATACAGAAAAAAATGGAAACAGAGAGAACAATACAAGCAGCCAAGGAATGAGATTTAAAAGAAGGCAGTATTTGTCTGAGCTATGTAATGTTTGACTGACAGTGACTGGATAGATAAGTGATGTATAATGTTTGCAACTAAAATTATGTCAATACGTTTTTTTTTAATTTATATAAAACTATGACTGGCAATGTCATACGTGATAATTTAATAAAGATGATATGTTTAATATTAATAAAATTAAAAAAAATGCCCCATGTCCATATTCAGCATGCCCTAGTGCGGATCAGCTGAGGTCCTGATTAAGTGGCCCACCATGAAGTTCTCCTGAGTACATACGTTTTTTTTGTCCACCAGGAGCAATCTATTTTCTAGTGCTTGTTCAAAAGCTTGCAGAGATGGTAAGACACCCCCCCCCACACACACACACACACTTGTTTGTGTACCACATAAGTGTGGTGTGGTCTGTTATGACATTCAGAAACTCAGGTTTCCAAACTGTCAAGAAGGTTTTGAGATCCTGAATAACTTATCTCTTTTATATGCACAGCTTTGCATCCTTGGGATTCCAGGTACACTGCACTTTTTTCTTCTAAACGTAGATACATTAAATTAATATAAATCAGATGTCTGTAGCTGAACTGAAAAAAAAAAGCCAAATCTCTTTTTGCACCTTTCAAAATGTAGTGGCCTGATATAGATGGTTTGTTATAAAACATGAGTGAGCAGCAAAATATGACAAAATGGCATTAAATCAGTGGAGGTAAATATAGTTAGATATTACTAAAACCGTCTCAAATGACAGAGCTGATTAACTGAATTAAAGTGAAGCTGCTGTAATTCTGAAGATTTCTAACTCAGATGTCTATAGCTCTATAGACTGAATTAAGCTGTCATTTTGTAACTAGCCTCGGAACTGTTCTTTCCCCTGTAACTGCAGAACTAAAATAAATTGCATTGTTTTCTGCAACTCGGAACATCTGAACGGACTTATGTCTTAAAAGTATCTATCTTAATACCAAAACCCTTTAAATTTCCTATCCAGCTTTACACATCTCTTTATCCTTGGTTCCCAAGCTTTGTTCCATCTAAACTGGCGCCTGTCACCCAACTGTTTTTGTATCTCTGCAAGGACTTTGACATGCAACAAAATGTTCCACACATCTTGTTAGCACGTCTCATCCTTATCAATGCTTTTTTTCTGAAGGAGCTCTCATAGATCACATTTATGTACTTCACTGAAAATGTATTTTGCAAAGCTGCACACAAAATGTGAAAAATACAGCAAAGTTACAGGCCTGCTTTAATATGGCTGCATTTCCAAGCCTACACAAAGAGAAAGCTGTAATTATGTAGGATTACTTCTGACAAACTATATCTATGTGAGACCTTTTACATGATTACATGAATTTACATACACTAACTGAAAAGAAAATAAGCCACTGTCATGCAGTACACAAAAGTTTTCATTCTCGCTCGAATTACATAAGTTGTTCTTGCCTTCCCTTAAACTTCACTCTCCCTTTTGAACATTATTTTGCATGTACTGCTCCAATTCCACTTATTTCTATGAAATTGGCTCCAAGTCCTAATGAGCCCACATTCAGTCATTTACTTCATTTACAACACTCAGTTCTTCAATTTTGATTTCCATTTTCTTGCAATTGCTTTTTTTGGTAGCCAAGAGCATCAAAAGTACTAAGGCCTATGTTTAGGCAATTTAGATCCTATATCTCAGCACAAAAGCTCTTTCTACCCCTAATGTTTCCATCAAACTTCTCTGGAATTTTTTAAAAAATCTGACAACTTCTGAAATTCCCAAAAAACATTCTCAATCACCTCTCACTTCCATATCACACCTCATGCATTTGCTGTCTTCCTGAGGAAACCCCCCAAATGTTTGCTTGGGGTATAAAAATACATATGCAAACATTTCTATGCAAAATTCCTCATAATTCTGCACTTGGCTGCATATTTTGGGGGCTTTAATGAACTTGTCCCATTGTTCTTTTATAAACTTACTTTCCATTCTCTCTCCATCTTTTCTAACCACCTCTAACTGATTTTCATGATTATCATGCAGTATTGCAGCGAGTGTACTGTACTCAAACAAAACCTCTACCACACCTGATGTTTCACTTGGCACTTCTTTCTTTCTGCCTATTTTCTGTTATCAATCACCAGCAGGAAACAGTATCTAACTTCCAATCTAAACTTCTGCTTAGCTTCACCACACTCTATTACCTTTCCGTCCAGAGTCATTTGTTCACAATACTTGGTCTCTGCTAATTTCCTTCAGGAAATTAGAACATTCCCTTGCCTTTTTCCTATAGCCCTTCTTGCAGTCATCCCTTTTGGCAAAAATCTCCTTTTCTCATTCCTGAGCTAGCTTAGTTCTCAAAATACTTGTTGCAACTTTAGGAATATAATATTCTGTATGGCTGCTGTTATTCTCCTTACATATTTTCATCCAAATTCCTGCTTTTTTCCTTATGTCTCAACCCCCCACTTCATCATGAATTGATTTAGAACCTTCTGCCTGAGTTATGTAATTGCATGGCTCTAAAATACCCCTTCATAGGTTCATAGGTTCATACTAGGCTATCTGCCCTAGGGCATTTATAAGCCTAGCCAGAATGTGTTTGGCTTTCGCCACCCATTTTAAATTTATTTTGCTATGCCCTTTTTCGAGGTTAGTATACTGTGCCTCTGTCTAACAGTGACACAGAAGTGATACCCGGGGTAAACCTACGATCTCCCATCCACTCATCAAGATTCCTCTTGAAGAGAGTCAATGAGGGACTCTGCCTAACCTGGACTGGGATTTTATTCCAGAGTGAAGGGAGCCTCTGGGTTATGAATCTGTCCCTCCAGCATGTCCTATTTATTTCAGTGCTGAGGTTCAAGTCTCTCGAGCGCGTAGCTCGATGGGATTTGGATTTTCTGAGGTGCAGCATGTCCATGAATTCCGGGTTGGACATGGCTTTATATGTCAGGCACAGATCGCCTCTGAACAGGCGGTATGCCACTGAGTAGAGCTGGAGTTTCTTTAACCGGGCAGCATATGGCATCTTGAGCCCTTTGATCCTCTTGGTGAGGTACTTTTGGGGTCTTTCCAGTTGCTGCAGGTGTCTGGTAAGGTACATCCCAAAAGGGGCATTGTACTCAATTATGGGCCTGATGAGGGATGAGTAAAGAGGCACGATGACCTCCCCTGATCTAGATGTGAATCCCTTCATGATTAGGTGGGCTATATAAAATGTTTTTCTAACCACTTTGGCCACGTGGTTGTCAAATGAGAGATTGCTATCAACTTGGGTCCCCAGGTCCCTAATTACTTCTTCTGTACTTAATGGATTACCACCTATGTGGTAATTTGTGGGCACTTTGTTTTTGCCAAAGG
Organism: Protopterus annectens; assembly: GCF_019279795.1. Lineage (NCBI taxonomy): Eukaryota > Metazoa > Chordata > Ceratodontiformes > Protopteridae > Protopterus > Protopterus annectens. The sequence goes on from NC_056727.1 coordinate 309,485,458, forward strand.
GATGACTATACACTTTTGGCATTTAGCTTGAGGCCATGGCTCTGGCACCAGTTGTCTGTTTCTATGAGGCCCTTTTGGAGGATGCTTGTGTCGGCTGGAGAGTCGATTATGGCGCCCAGTTTGCAGTCATCTGCGAACTTGGTCAGCCACAGTCCTTCCGTGTTGGCCTGTTACTCCGAGAAATATATACCGAACAAGAGAGGTCCCAGGACTGAGCCTTGTGGGACACCACTTGTAACTGGTTTGGAGTCTGACATGGCTCCAGCAATTCTAACCATGTGGGTTCTGTCCTTGAGCCAGTTTGCAATCCATCTAGTGACATAGGGGTTTATATTTAAGCTGGTGAGCTTATCTATAATGCCCGAGTGGGGTATTGTATCGAAGGCTTTTGCGAGGTCCAGGTAGGCTGTGTGGACCACCTTCCCCTCGTCAATGGCCTTGGTGACTGTTTCAAAGAAATCAACCAGGTTTAAGAGGCAGGATCTGCCCTTAACAAAGCCAAACTGGGTAGGATCCAGTGTTTGTAGGTCCCCAATATCTTTATTTATGAGGTCCATAATGATCCTTTCCATAGCTTTGCAGACCAAGCTAGTCAGGCTTATGGGGTGATAGTTTCCAGGATCCGTTGAGGCACCACCTTTATGGAGAGGGACCACTGTTGCTGTACGCCACTCTTTGGGCACATATCCTGTAGTAAAGCTGAGATTGAATTAGAAGTTATGTACCTACCATAACGTTCCATGTTAGTTGTCTTCTCTCGCCTTCTTTCTTGCTGGATGGGATGGGACTTGGCACTTGCTTTAGCTTGAGAACTCCTTTTACCAGCTCGAGGCAACCCTATATCCCATGATGCAAGGCGGAACTACCTCAGATCTCGTTTGGTAGCTTACCTACCCTGCTAAGGACTAACCTAACATAATTAGGAAACAAGTTCATAAAAAGAGTCCTCATATGAAGGCTCAGGAGGAAAACAACCTGATAGGAACTCTTCAAGATCTGTCCAGGCCAGGGGGTAGGAGGGAGGGACGCAAGAAAGAAGGCGAGAGAAGACAACTAACATGGAACGTTATGGTAGGTACATAACTTCTAAATGTTAAGTTGTCAATCTCGCCTTCATTCTTGCTGGATGGGACCGCGTCCCTAGCACCTGTATCCCGGGTGGCTCAATGGAACAGACTCTTGAGAACTGTGGAACCAAAACTGGCCCTATCTCTGGAGGCCAAGTCCAACTTGTAATGAGAGACAAAGGTATGAGGCGTGGCCCAAGTAGCTGCTGCACAAATAGTATCAATGGGTAGTCTATCCTGAAAGGCTGCAGAAGTGGATAGACTCCTGGTTGAGTGTGCTTTTGGTTTAGAAGATAGCTGCTTGCCTCAGAGAGTACACAAAGGAAATGGTGGAAGTCAACCATCTGGATAAGGTCACTTTAGAAACTGGAAGACCTATCCTGTTTTCTGCATAGGAGACAAATAATTGGTCCGATTTTCTGAATTGTTTAGTTCTATGCAAATAGTACCTGAGCTGACGATGGACATCCAAAAATGAAGCTTCTGTTCAGCTCTGTCGGAATAGTTTGGGAAGAAGACTGGTAGATCTATAGATTGGTTAATATTGGTTTGAGACACAACTTTGGGGAGAAAGGAAGGGTTCGTTCTTAATGATACCCTGTCCTTATGAAAACCAAGTAAGGGAACGAATGCAGAGAGCTTGAATCTCGAAACCCTTCTTGCTGAAGTGACAGCCAGTAAGAATATAGTTTTCCAGGTCAATAACTTCAAAGAACATGAAGCAGACGGTTCGAAGGGAGGTAGTATCAAGGATGCCAGCATTAAGTTTAGATCCCATTATGGAGGAGGATGCTTTATAGGCGGCTTTAGGAGAAAACTCCTCTCAGAAAGGCCTTGCATAATCTATGAGACATAATGTTATTGTCATGCAAGCCAACATGATACTTGGAAATAGCAGCCAGTTGTACTTTAACTGTAGATGAGGAGGATCCTGAATGAAACACCTCCGCCAGGAAATCTAAAACAGAATGTACAGGAGCAGTAAAGGGATCAATATTCCTGGAATTTGCCCAAATAGAAAACGCCGCCACTTGCTAGCGTAAACAGTCCTAGAGGGCGACTTTAAGGAAGACACTAAGATGTCTCTGACGGAGTCAGAGATCATCGGAAGCCTGGCTAGGGAAGGAAGTGGAGCAACCAAGCAGTGAGGTTGAGAGAATGAATGGCCCGGTGCTGCTGACCCGACTGGTGGATCAAGAGATCCGGAACTGGGTCCAGATGCCAGGGCTGCACCAGAAGGTGACGATGCAGAGACGGAAACCAAATTTGTCGAGGCCAATAAGGGGCAATGAGAATCAACTTGGCTCTCAAAACGGTGGCTTTCTGAATGACTTGTGGAATCAAGGGAAAAGGAGGAAAAGCATACAGAAGTCCCCGGGGCCAATCCTGGGTTAGAGAGTCTCTCAGGGGTTGGCCTGGAAGGGGAAAGAGGGTGAAATAATCAGGGCACTTGTTGTTTTGAGGAGTAGCAAAAAGATCGCAACAAGGAGTGCCCCACTGCAGAAAAATCTGATCCACTACAGATTGATTGAGAGACCACTCGTGAGGCATCAGAATGGATCTGCTCAGCCTGTCCGCCAAGAGGTTGGACCTGCCGGGGATGTGTGTTGCTATCAGAAACCGATGAGAGGAGATTGCCCATTGCCAAAGTCTGAGAGCTTCTCGACACAACGGATAGGACCTGGTCCCGCCCTGCTTGTTGATGTACCAGACCACGGACATGTTGTCCGTTTGTACTGCAATAGTCCCCGTGGGAAGAAAGTCGTTGAGGGCCTGCAACGTTAAAAGCACCGCTCTCATCTCCAGGACATTTATGTGCAGATGGTATTCTATGGGTTGCCACGTCCCATGGACCATCCTGCCCTGATAATGCCCCCCCACCCGATCAGACAGGCATCCGTAGTGACTGTGGCAACTGGAGGAGGGGAAACAAAAGGTCGGCCCTGATGAAGAAGAGGGGAAGATATCCACCAATTCAGATGAGTTCTGCACGACTGTGTGACTAAGATTTCGTGCCTCATCGGGAGACTGTGGTACGACCACTGCGTGAATAGCATCCACTGCAGAAGACGCATGTGGAAGCGAGCCAGTGGTAGTAGAACAATGGCCGCAGCCATAAGACCTAGAACCTTCAGTATAAATCTGGCTTTGACCTTGTTGCTCTGCAATAAAATCCGAACAAATTTGGATGTCCAGAATTCTTTGATCTGTTAGTCTGGCTAACATTTTGACGGTGTTTAATTCTGCCTATAAAGGTGATAGATTGGCAAGGCAGCAGAGAAGATTTTTCAAATTTACTGAAATTCCCAAACTCCTGCAAAGCTGTAGAGTGTAGTCTCTGGTCTGAAGAAGCTGACACCTGGTGGTGGCGGAGAGGAGCCAGTCGTCCAAATAAGGAAACACCTGGAATCTTTGACGTCTCAGATGAGCTGTGACCACTGCCATGCATTTGGTGAACACTCTGGGGGCTGAAGTGAGGCCAAAGGGCAGGGCTCTGAATTGGTAATGACTGGTCCCTAGCCGAAAGCGGAGAAACCTTCTGGAGCGCCTGTGAATCTTTATGTGATAGTGCGCGTCCTGAAGGTCTATAGAGCACATCCAGTTGTCCTTGCCCAGAAAGGGCAGAATGGACTGAAGCGTGACCATCCAGAATCTTGCCTTCTTGACAAATCTGTTTAGACTGCTCAGGTCTAATATTGGTCTCCAATCTTCCGTCCTTTTGGGGACCAAAAAGAATCTCGAGTAGACGCCGGATCCTACCTGGTCTGCCGGCACAGTCTGGACGGCTCTTTTTTCCAGGAGCTTTGAAACCTCCTGTTCTGCCAAATCCCTTTGACCGGGTGAGATGTCTGGAAGGGATTGTTGAGGTACGGGATACCTTTCGAAGGGGATTTTGTAACCCTCGGATATGATCGACTGTACCCACATATCTTGAGATAGGGATTGCCAGGCTACTGGGTACAGCGAAATCCTTCCCCCGACTGCCTCCAAGGGTGGACAGTCGGGCAACACCTCAGGGATGCTGAAAGGGCTTCTCAGGAAGAGACTCCCTGTTGCCCTGGTTCTGAGGACCCCCCCTGCCTCTAGGGCGGCGTCTATTGTTGTTACCCCCTCTGCCTCTGGGGGTAAACTGACCACGTGTGTCCGATGTAGCTCCTTGGGCTTTGCGGAACCACATCTTCCCCCCCTTCTGACCCTTGGGATATGGTCTAGAAGGAGTGGAAAAATGGACTCCAACGGCAGAAAGAGTTTTACCGTCCTGCTCACACCTGGTCAAGGTATCCTTCACCTGAGGTCCGAACAAAGCCGAACCATCAAAGGGGGTATTGGTGAAGGATGCCTTAAAGGGGTCCGCAAAATTACAAAGCCGCATCCAGGCTTGGCGTCTAAGAGCAACTCCTGTGCCTGCAGCCCTGTTCGCTCCATCGGCCGCATAGGATATGAGCCGCATGGAGAAGTTGGATAGGGAATTCTGGATTGCTAGCTGTGAGGCAATCTTTTCTTGAGCCCCAGCAGCAGAAGGATCCTGGACCACTTCACCCAGTTCCTTGAGAATATCTCTTTGAAGCCTGGTAAAGTGACAAAGGTAGTTCAGCGAACGCATAGCAAAGGTCGGTGAAGAAAACATCCGCTTTCCATACCTGTCCATGGTCCTAGAATCCTTGTTAGGAGGATGGACAGGTACTGAAGGATCCGCCAGTTCCTTCTTAGTGGCCGCCACCACCATAGCATCCACAGAGACGCCTTGGAAAGAAACTGTTTGTCCGTAGGGGCCGTGATAAATTTGGATGGTCTCCTGGGGACAGGTTCCACAGAATCTGGAGCTTCACGCCTTCCGAGCCACTACCTGCATAAGTGGGTCGAAAGGCGGAGACACCCAGGAGGTGGAGGGTCGGGATCCAAAAGCCTCCAGGTATACCGACTCATCCTCGGAGGGATCAATGGATGGCCAATTCCCCTCTGTTTGAGGAGCTCAAGGATGTCTGAAAAGGAGACATCCTCAGAGGGGATCGGGGAACACTCCGACTCATCTAAGTCGGTATCCGATGTAGTAGACTCGGGGGAGTCTGTGTGTTTCCTCTTACACGTCCTCTTCCGAGGGGGTTCACCTGCTGGATCAGGAGAAATTTCGGAAGAGGAGGAAATTCCCAATGGGGAAACCTGGGGCGATGGATCCCTGGGCCTGAGAGCAAGAGGCTGGCAAGAGGCGTCTACAGGCACTGAAGAGGGAGGAGCTAGAGGGATGGACCGTTGACCTGGCTCAGAGGCCAGGACACTCCTCATCACCTCAAAGGCTCCCCTCCCCGGGAGGCCGGAATATCCCCGATCCGAGGATACAGGAATTCCCGGCTCCACTGAGAGGGAAGGCTCCGAGGTCGATGTCGGTGCCGAGCTTACCAAAGCCGAAGCCCCGAGAGGGAGAGCGGGGTCGGACAAGGGTCCGATGCCACTAGCCCCTCGGAGCCGACAAGGGAAACCCGACGACCGGATCCCTCCAAGGAAGGCCTCAAGGAGGAGATCGGAGCCGAGGACGACGGAGCCAAAGGATGTATCGGCTCCGGCGCCGAAACAGTCGCTGTCCCGAGCTCCGCCCGAACTCTGGTGTGGAGTCGGAGGAGGAAGTTCAAGGGTGAGACAATAGGCGAAGTCTGTTGAGACGGGCTATGGAGCATTTGGGCCAGTGCCTGCGACTTCAACAGCCTGCTTACCACCCTCTCTAAGTCGTGGTCAGACAGCCTGGAAGATCTCGAAGATCGGCTCCGATGGCTCCGCTCCGACAAAAGAGGAGACCCGGAGCCTAGTGGATACTCTGCAACGGCGGGGACCGAGATCTCTTCGACGAAGTCATCGGAGCTGAAGTCCCTGAATTCCAGATGGAGCCGAAGGTTTCTCGGCCCGATGCTGGATAAGGTGTCGGCTCCTGCGCGGGCCGACAAGGCCACAGTAGACAGGGTGTCGGAAACAGTCGGTGCCCATCCCACTACTTTTGAAGCAGATAGATCGGTTCCAGCCGAGCGATCTCGCCCGACGGAGCCGGAGCCACCGGAGGAGGCTTGGATACTGAAGCCTGAGACTTCGGTGGCTTAGAAGGTTTCCCAGACCCTGTTTTAGAGGGAGAACCTTCTGGCTTAAGTAAGCCACGGAGGATTAGCTTATTCCTCCGTTCCTGCAGGACTCTCTGGCTAAAAGAGTGACACAAAGCACAGGAGTCCTGCAGGTGCAAAGGCCCCAGGCAGTAAACACAAGAAGTGTGACTGTCTGTCAGAGACATTTTCTGACAGCACGAGTCACACTTCTTGAAGCCTGAGACCTTGCCTTCCTTAGACATTATCCTAGGAGGAAGTCACACACAAACCCCAACAAACACACACAATTAATCCCCTAACACACAACACACAGGTAGGGATTAACCAATGGGGTTTAGGCCTAACTAAACTTTTATACTAAAGGAAATAAAAAGTTTTGAAATATAAGGGAATAGGGTGGGCTGTAACACACTACAGACTATAAAAATGGAAACAAGGGGGAAATAAAACCCTAACTAAGTTTTTCTCTTTTGACAAGAAAATTACTTACCTCAGCTGGCAAAGGAGACCTCTTTCGCTAAGTGGCAAACGAGATCTGAGGTAGTTCCGCCTTGCATCATGGGATATAGGGTTGCCTCGAGCTGGTAAAAGGAGTTCTCAAGCTAAAGCAAGTGCCGAGTCGGAGCCGAGGATCGGCTCCGAACCCATCCCATCCAGCAAGAATGAAGGCGAGATTGACAACTTAACATCAGTAGTTTTATGTTTGGGTTTAGCTCTTCTTGGAGTTCATGTAGGATGCAGCCCGGGACACCATCTGGTCCCATTGATGCTGTGTTTTTTGCTTTGGAGAGGGCGGCTCTTACCTGAGCATCTGAGATGTCAGGGGGGCAGCACTCTGCTGGGATAGATATTTGCCCTTTTGGTGGGAGGGAGAAGTTTGCTGAACCTGTCAGCTAGGATGTTGGCAATGTCTGTGGGTTCGTGTATTTTTGTCATTTTGGACTAATTCTGAGCATATCTGGGAATTACCACCCAGGTTCCTAACATAACTAAAGAAAGCCTTGTGATTATCCTTAGTGTCCTGTGCAATTTTTCTCTCAAGCTGGCCTTAGACAATTTTATGTGTGCCCGTAGTTTTTGCTAATACTGATCAGTGATGCCTTCCCTTTTTGGGATTTTGCTCTATCATTTAGTAGCTTCCTCCTTCTATTGTATAGTTTGTTTATGGCTGGGGTCCACCAGACAGGACATCTGCCTTTGGAGGATTGGGTCTTGGTTTTATTTGGGATCAAGATGATCCATGCATTCCTGAAGGTGTTCATAGAATGCGTTTATAAAGGATTCTGCGGTCTGGGGGCTTTGAAGGATTCCACCTCAGTTTTGAGGAGTGTGAAATTTGCTTTAGAGAAGTTTTTCACTGTGGTTTTCTGGGCAGGGGGTGGGGTCGGGATGTGAATATCCAGTGAGATTAGTTTATGGTCTGATCTTACCAGTGAGGGATACACTTCTGGTCTGGAGCATAGAGTCCCCATGTTGGTGATGATCAGGTCCAGTATGTTTTCCCCTCTTGTGGGAGTGGTAACAAGTTGTTCCATAGCATTTGAGTTTATAAATTCTAGGAACCTTTGAGCTAGGGTGTTGGAGCTAGAGTAATGCTCCCAGTCTTCAGATCAGGTAACCCTATACACCAACTTGTTTTATGGGAAGAATCAACATTAAATTATACCACTTAACTCCTTCCTTTCTCCCTCCAGATAATTACTAGTCTGGAAAGAATTTATCAGCCATAACTTATCACTTTGATAAAAAAATACACTTGACCTATACACAAGACTAAAGGAACTAAAAATGTTTTCACTACTTCTGTTTTATAATTTACACACACACAATAGCTTCCACAATTTTGTTGTATCTTTTGATTACAGTCTCTTCCAACATATCCTTTGCTGCCACAAAATAATTAATGTTAAATACACACATCTTAATATTTCAGCTTATAGTGTCTATACAAAAAAGGTTTTATTGCTGAAACAATTCATGTGTGGGTGCAGAGTTTACCTCCTTTATTTTATCTTCATTTTTTTTATATCCCCAGAAGACTTGAAACTGTCTTAAGACATTGCAAAACACCAAAATGTCCTTTTCTGGATTTTTCAATTACAAAATAAAATTTTCTGCAAATAAAACCAACTTTTCTTTATTACTGTTCCAGTCATACCCTATAAATTGTAAGCCCCTTATCTTAGCTAATGGCTCTAAATACAAAAACAGATAAGGAAAAAGTGGGCATCTCTGCAAGGTTACACTGTTAAATTGCAGTTCATTAGTAAGGAAGCTTCCCATCTCATGCTTGCCTCTGACCCTCCATACATCCTCTTTATGAACCCTATTATACCACCAGGGAATGTAAATGTTGCCATTGCCTTACACATAAAATCTCTGTGGAATGCTTTTTCTGCATCAAGGTTAAGCAATAACAGCTGTGTTTTCTTACACTCTGCTTCCTCCTGGATCATCATTGTTCTACTTAAGTTGTCAAATGTTTTCCTTTTCTCCACAAAACTGGACTTATCCATACATATCAATGTTACATGAAAATCATAACCAAGTTAGAGTTTTCACTGTGTGACTCCTTAAAACCTCCTGTAAGAGGATAATGGGATATATGCAAATGACCCTCAAGGACATCAGGTGTTTCAGCTACATGGCAGTTCTGAATGCCCAAGACTTTTGTCCATTAACAGGCTTACAAAGAAAAAACTCAGGCCAATAAAGCCAAGCCCGAATTTGTCCACTAACAGATTTAAAAAGAAAAAAATCATGGGCATTCAGAAAGTACAGTTGTGTACACTTACCATAAATGTAGATGTTAGAGTGTATTTATTGTTGCAGTCATCACACTTGGGTTTTCCTGTCAGGGGTAGCCCTCAGTCAGCCCAAATACCAGAGGCTTTGTATTTCTGTGTTGGTTGCTGTCACTCCAGGACTGACGTCAGGTCAATAGTGGTATAAAATCAGGCAGCCGACACCATTACATCATTTTTTTTGCCCCAACTGTCAGGAGCCCCCAAATAGGGAGCTAGGTTATGGTGGAAGAACACCACCAGTAGAAAGTAAACACCAAAAATTCCCTGTAAGGAGAGAGGGAGAGAGAGAGAGAGACAAGGGGGATGGAGGGTGGGAAACCAGGACTGCAACAGTGAATACACTCGAACATCTACATTTATGTTAAGTGTACATAACTGTACTATGTTCTTCGTGTTTCACTGTTGCAGTCATCACACTTGGGTTGATTCCCAAAGCTGATGAAAAGGGTGGAGGCAGTCAAAAAGACTGGGGACTGGCTAGGATGCCCTGCAAGATTGCTGTGGCAAAGCCTGCCCTGGATTTGGAGAAGATAGGCAGGTGGTAATGCTTGGTGAAGGTATGAACAGAAGACCATGTTGCAGCCTCCAGGATGTCCCTGGTGGGGACCCCTCTGAGAAAAGCTGCAGAGGTGGAGGTTGCCCTGGTGGAATGCGTCCTGACCCCCCTTTGGGGGGGGGGGGGGTCTCATGCTGTTTGTAGCAGAAATAGACGGTGTGCTATCCATTTGGAGATACTTTGTTTGGATATGGCCTTGCCCTCTGCCCCTGCTGCGAAGCTGACTAGCAACTGGTCAGTTTTTCTAAAAGATTTAGTCCTATCCAGACAGAATCTGAGCTGTCTGTGCACATCTAGAGAGTGCAGAATGCTTTCCCCCTTGTTTTGTGGGTTACGGAAAAAGGTGGGCAAATGAATGGATTTGGGTGAGAGCCACACACCACTTTACGCATGGAGGATGGGTTAGTCCTGAGGGAGACCCTAGCCGCATGGAAAATGATGAATGGCTCTACAGCCATAAGTGCTTGTAGCGCTGAAACTCTTCTAGCTGAAGTGATGGCCAGAAGCAAGGCTGTTTTCCAAGAGAGGAATTTAAACTCTGTTGAAGCTGCAGGTTCAAAGGGGGGTAAGGCGAGCTTTTCCAACACAAAGTTAAGGTTTCAAGCTGGGGTAGGAGCTCTTCTGGGTGGCCTTAAGTTGTTAGCCCCTCTTAGGAACTGTATGATGAGAGGGTGTGAGAAGAGAGGTGGCTCTGTGCTGTAATAAGCAGAGATGGCAGAGGCATGAATTTTAAAAGAACCAGACAGACCCCTGTGTAGTAGGTCCGCTAGGTAATCCAGGATGAGAGGTAGGGAGGGCTGTGCTGTTTTGGCTCCCTTAGCCTGGATCCAGGTGCAAAACCTTTTCCACTTGTCAGCAAAGGATTTTCTAGTGCTGGGGCATCTGGCCTCACGTATAACATCTAGGACTTGTTTGCTTAGGCTGGCAGCTTGAAGAGAGGTCAGGGAATAAGCCAGGCTGCCAGGTTGAGTGTCTGCAATTGGGGATGCATGAATTCTCCATTCTTCTGGGTCAGGAGTGTTAGGATCTGAGGTAGGTGGCAGGAGTGACAGGCTGCGCAGCAGTGGGTACCAGTGCTGGCATGGCCAGTCTGGGGCAATCAGGATTGCTCTTGGTTTTTTTCTCATTTCTTTTGAGCAGTACCCTTGAAAGGAGTGTTAAAGGGGGAAATGCATAGGCTGAGAGGTTTACCCATTGGAAGAATAGAGCATCCACTTTCTAGGCCTTGCTGTGAGGTTCCCTGGTGCAGAATTTGCTGAGCTGATGATAGGACAAGGAGGCAAAGAGGTCCACCTTCGGGGTGCACCATTTCTGGTTTACAAGGGTGAAGGTTCTGTGGTCTAGCTGCCACTCTTGTGGGTCTAGCAGGTTTCTGCTTAAGTTGTCTGCCAAAGAGTTTAGGGAGCCTGGCAGGAATTGTGCTAGCAGGTGTATTCGCATGGCTGAGGCCGTGTGTCAAAGGGTCATTGCCAGCCTGCAGAGAGGATAAGAGTGAGTCCCTCCCTGCTTGCTGATATACCACATCAATGCGGTGTTGTCTGTTTCGACCAGTAGAGGTCCCGGGAAGAGTAAGGATCTGAAAGCTGTCAGGGCATGCCGAACAGCTAGCATCGCTTTTTGGTTGATGTGCAGCTGTATTTGTTTTGGGCTCCAATGGCCCTGAATGCACCTGCTGTCCAGGTGTGCACCCCAGGCACAGTCTGAAGCATCTGTGGTGAGGGTCTGGGTGGCGTGGGGTTGTGAGAAGGGAAGTCCCTTGTTGTGATTGCATGCTGCTGCCCACCAAAGAAAATTGTTCCTTAGACAGGGTATCATTGGTATGATAGTTTCCAGGTCTTCAGACTGTTGACACCAAAGGCTTTTTAGGTACCATTGTAGTTTCCTCATATGCAGTCTGGCATATGGAATGAGTAGAATGCAGGAGGCCATGAACCCTAGAGCTTGCAGGATTTTCCTTGTGGATAACTGGGTTCTGGTGGCTAGTTGAGAGAAGTAGCCTGTCACTTAGGCTTGTTTTTCTGGAGTAAGGAATGCCATCTAGGATGCTGTGTCCAGGCTTGCTCCCAGGAATACATTTTTTTATGTGGGGACTAGTTTTGATTTCTTTTCGTTGACAGTATACCCCAGGGAGGTCAGTAGGTCCTTTACAAATGTCGGGTGCTGTAACAGCTTTTCCTGGCTGTCTGCCTGAATCAGGCAATCATCAAAGAAGGGGTAAATTTGAATAGTTCTTTGTCTGCAAAAAGCAATGGCTGGAGCCAGACATTTTGTGAAAACTCTGGGAGCAGTGGATAAGCCAAAGGGAAGCGCAGAGAGATGAAAGTGCATAGATCCTGCCCCAAAACGTCGATATTTCCTGCAAGATTCCGTGACTGGGATGTGTAGGTAGGCCTCCTTTAGGTCTAGGTTGGCTAACCAAGCATCCTTGGAAAGCAAAGGAAGAAGCTGCTGCAGGGTGAGCATTTTGAATTTTGGTATCACCAGAAAGGTGTTTAGAATGGATAGATCGAGGATTAGGCGCCAGGTGCCCCCTTTTCTGGAATAGAAACCTTGGCCTATCTGGTCTGCAGGAACATACTGTATTGTCCTCATGGAGAGCGGGGAAAGGTCTTGCTTTGTGGCCTCTGCCCACTGGTTTGGAGGAAGATATGGGTATCATTTTAGGGTTGGCAGAGTGTGGAAATAAAATCTGTACTCCGGGACACTAAGTTGAGGACTCATCTGTCATTGGTAATAGAGGCCCAGTTGTTTGCATGGAAGGAGATTTTTCCTTCTAGGGGAGCAAGCAGGTGGGCAGAGGTAAGGGGTGGAGGCGTGAAGTCACTGTGAGTTCTTACCATAAGGGGGTGGCTTAGCACTCCCTGTTTTTGAAGAGGAGGAACGCCATTGCTTAGATCTCTGCATTTCCTGGGACTGCTATCGGGGGGGGGGGGGTCTACTTCCCCTGGGTCTGGGCTGAGCTGGCTTGGCGGGGGTCAGAAAGGATCAGTCCTTGGAGGGGCAATGCCTACTGAACCTCGAAGGCTGGACCTGTAAAATGTCTGTCTGCATAGATTTCGCCTTTTCTTCCATCTTTTTTAAGACCTCTTCTGCCTTGGCGCCAAACAAATTGTCTTTGTTCAATGGTGCATTCAATAATTTTGATTTGACATGGTCTGGCAAGGTCTGCTCCTTAAGCCAAGCATGCCTTCTAAGGACAGAACCAGTGACTGCTGCCCTGCAAGATGCTTCTAGGGCGTCAAAGCCACATTGCAGGGTGTGCTTAGTAACTTGGCTTGCAGAATGCATAAGCTCTTGTAATCCTTTTATTTTCTGCACAAGCAGGAAAGGAAGATATTTTTTGTTTGAGGAGTTCCATGGTATGCTGCTGATATTTCAGCATGTGGAACTGATAAATTAGGGCTCTAATAGCAAGAGTTCCAGAGGTGTATACTTTTTTACCCCATCTATCTAAAGCTCATTAATCCCTGTCTGAGGGGGCGGGATTCTTAGCTGAGGTTGCTTTAATTCCTTTATTCATTGGACTCCTGTTCAGATAAAACTACAAGGGACAAGTCTCTTTTTCCCTTTGGAAGGGGTAGCCTGGCTTCCCCTAATAAGCATAATAAGGTCTTTCGCCATTTTAAGCATTTGAGATTGAGGCATGGAAGCAGGTGCCTGACCTTGGGGTCGTCGGTTTTTTGGGCGCAGTTTGTACCCTGGGCCTTAGAAATTCGGTAGTTTTTGAAAGAACTGAAGATGCGAAAGAAGTTGTTGGTTTGTGTAGAGTATTGGTAGTGCGAAGAACTTCCTTGGAAGCTGGTGCCTGCTCAGCAGCCCCGGACCCATCCAGGTACAGACATCCGCAGGATCCTTAGTCTAAGAAGAGTCTTGCAGCATAACGGACTCCGAAAGGGTCTCAGTAGCAGCCTGCGAATCCAGAGAAGTGGGAATCAGGGGCTGTGAAAGCACCTCACTGAGGACCGGAGAACTGACAACTAGCTTAATGTGTCATCGGCAGTTTTGGACCTGTGCAGTCTGTCTCTGTCTTTATCCTTACATTTTTTCGGAAGATCAGTAGTCGGATGGCTTACCGAAGCCATATCGGAATTCAAGGACTGAGAGCGAAAATATCCAGCTACAATAAGGGCCCGACGATGTATAGTTCTGGCATTGAACAAAGCAAAAAAGCGACAGTGAGGGACATGGTGGTCTGGGCCAAAACAGGTGACACAGTAAGAATGGCAGTCTCGGTGTGGTATTTGCTTTCCACAGGCGAGACAATTGTTAACTTTTTCTGACATCGGTTAGAGCAAGAAAAAAGGATCCCCAACTGGGTACTTTGATTTAGAAGACTTCAACTTCAATTCGGAAATGAAAACTCAGGTAGCAGACGACCGGCACTCATGTGAACTGCTTCTGCTTTGGGCTCCTCGCCAACTAAGACGGCTGTAATGGCGTCGGCTGCCTGATTTTATACCACTGACGTCAATCCTGGAGTGACAGCAACTGATGCAGAAATACTAAGCCTCTGGTATTCGGGACGACTGAGGGCAACCCCTGGCAGGATAACCCAAGTGTGATGACTGCAACAGTAAAACACGAAGAACATCTGTCATGTAGCTGAAACACCTGATGACCTTATGGGGTCATTTGCATATATCCTGCTATCCTCTTTTACAAGAGGTTTTAAGGAATCACACAGCAAAAACTCTAGCTTAGCTTGGATTTCGTCGTCATTTTTTACTAATTGGTTTGGTTGTGTTTTCTGTTTGCTCTTTTATACCTATCAATGTTGGCAATACCTTTGCCATTTTCTTAGCTAGCATAAAAATCAACAATTTGTAATCAGAGTTTAAAAAGTACAGTTGTGTACACTTACCATAAATGTAGATGTTTGAGTGTATTCACTGTTGCAGTCATTACATTTGGTTTATCTGCTTGCAGGTAGCCCTCAGTCGGCCTGATTAACAGAGTCTTGGGTCCTGTGTCGGTTGCTGTCCCTTCTTCCATGACGTCAGGTTGTCAGGGGTATAAAACATGCAACAGATGCCATTACATCAGTTTTTCTTGCCCCAGATGTCAGGTACCCCCCCTAATGGGAAGCAATTAAATATAAAAGCACAAAGAAGTTTCTGGTTCTCCAACAAAAAAAGCAAATATACCAAAAAGGCTTTTAAGCATAGTAAAGGAAAGTAGAGGTATAGCCAAAAGAAGTTAGGGGGCTGGAGGGAGGGTAACCAGGACTGCAACAGTGAATACACTTGAACATCTACATTTATGGTAAGTGTACACAACTGTACTATGTTCTTTGTGTTTTCCTGTTACAGTCATTACATTTGGGTAGATTCCCATGGTTGGGAAGAGGAATTTAGACAGCATTAGGGCCAGCTATAAAGCCCTGCAAGACTGCAGTGGCAAAGCCAGCTCTGGATTTAGAGAAAATTGGCAAATGATAATACTTGGTGAAAGTATGTACAGAACTCCAGGTAGCAGCTTCTAGGATGTCCCTGGTAGGGACGCCTCTGAGAAAGGATGTAGAGGTAGATGCAGCCCTGGTGGAGTGAGGTCTGATCCCCTGGGGGATAGGTTTTCCATGGTGCTTATAGCAGAAATGAATGCAATGGCTTATCCATTTAGAAATGGTTTGCTTTGAAACAGCCTTCCCCTCTGCCCCTGCAGCAAATGCCACCAGCAGTTATTCAGATTTCCTTTGAGATTTAGTCCTGTCCAAGCAGAATCTAAGTTGTCTGTGCACATGGGAAAGAAGGTTGGCAAATGAATGGACTGATTAAGAGCCACACTGGATACCACCTTGGGCATGAAGGATGGATTGGTTCTGAGGGACACCCTGTCTGCATGAAAGATGATGAATGGCTCCACTGCCATAAGGGCCTGTAATTCAAATACCCTTCTAGCTGAAGTAATTGCTAAAAGGAAAGCTGTTTTCCAAGAAAGAAATATTAAAGTCTGCAGTAGCAGCTGTTTCTCCAAGACAAAGTTAAGGTCCCAGGCTGGGATTGGAGCTCTCCTGGATGGTCTCAAATTTTTGGCTCCTCTGAGGAACTGCTTGAGCAGTGGCTGAGAGAAGGGGAGTTTCTGTGTTATAATGAGCTGAAATGGGTGAGGCATGGATTTTAATGGAGGAAAAAGACAGGCCCTTGTGAAGCATCTCAGTTACGTATTGTAAACTCTGAGGTAAATTGGGTGCTGCTGTGCTCATCCCTTGAGATTGGTTCCAGGCACAGAATCTTTTCCATTTTTCAGCATAAGATTTTCTAGTACTAGGCTTCCTTGCCTCTAAAATGATATCTATCACAGGTTTGCTGAGGGATGGTAAAGGAGAGATTAGGTAATTAGCCAGGCTGCAAGGTTCAGTGTTAGAAGCGGAGGATGCAGAATCTGGTTCTCCTGCTGAGACAGCAGGGAAGGAGTCTGAGGCAGGTGCCATGGAGATAACCATGACACACTGCACAGGACGGTGTACCAGTATTGGTGCGGCCAGTCTGGAGCAATCCCCTGCTTGTTTATGTACCACATAACAGTAGTGTTGTCCGTCTTTACCATTAGTTGTCCTGGAAGAATGTGGTCCTTGAAGGCTGTCAGAGCATTCTGTACAGCTAACATTTCTTTTTGATTGATATGCAGGTGCATTTGACTTGGGTTCCATTTGTCCTGAATGCCCTTCCCTGCCAGGTGAGCCCCCCCACGCATAATCTGTGCATCTGTTGTTAGGGTTTGGGCGGCAGGGGGTGGTGTGAAAGGTAGTCCATTGTTTTGGTGGCAGGCCTCTGCCCACCAAAGGAACTCTAGGCGTAGGCAAGGTATGATAGGAATCATTGTTTCCAAGTCTTGAGAATGTTGACACCATAGGCTTTTTAGATACCACTGTAATTTCCTCATATGCAGTCTTGCATATGGAATTAGAAGAATGCAGGAGGCAATGAACCCCAAGGCTTGCAGTATTTGTCTTGCAGATAGCAGGGTTTTTGTGGCCACTTGTTTGAATTAGGTTGTCAAATGAATTTGTTTCTCTGGCGTGAGGTAAGCCATCTGGGAAGTTGTAGTCAAGCTTGCTCCCAGGAATATGATTTGTTGACAGTGTACCAGTTATGATTTATTTTCGTTTATGGTGTACCCCAGACAAGTTAGAACCCTTTGTACAAAGGCCAGATGATTCAAAAGTATGTCCTGGTTTTCTGCCTGAATTAGACAATCGTCCAGGTATGGGTATATTTGAATATTTCTTTGCTTGCAAAATGCAATAACTGGAGCTAGTCACTTTGTGAATACCCTTGGTGCAGTAGATAAGCCAAAGAGCAGTGCAGAGAACTGATCGTGCGTGTGTTTCCTGCTTTGAAGAGTAGGTATCTTCTGCAAGATTCCCTGATTGGGATGTGCAGGTATGCTTCTTTTAAATCTAGTGTTGCCACCCAGGCATCTTTGCCTAGCATAGGAAGTAATTGGTGAAGAGTCAGCATCTTGAATTTTGGAATCTCCAAAAAGGTGTAGTAGACAGGTCCAGGATAGGACGCCATAAATTGTCTTTTCTGGGTACCAGGAAAAGTCTCGAGAATAAACTTTCTCCCTTTTCCTCTTCTGGTACCAGTTGACTAGTCCCCATGCTTAAGGGAGAAAGTACTTGTTTTTGGGCCTCTGCCCACTGATTTGGGGGTAGGTCCGGCCACCCACTTGGTGTTGGCAATGTGGGGAAGTGAAATCTGTATCCCTGGGACACTATATTTAAAACCCATTTGTCCTGGGTAATGAGTTCCCAATTCTTTGCATGAAAAGCAATCTTTCCACCCAAAGGGGCAGTCAGTTGACAAGTGCTTGGAAATTTTAAAAGGAAGTGATTTAGACAGTTTACCATAGGGGGAGTCTTATTATTCCCAGATTTGGAAGTGGAGGCCCTCCACTGCTTAGTTCTGTGTGTCCCCTGGGACTGAAACCTGGGGTGTTTGCTGTGTCTGGGTTTGGCTTGAGAAGACCTGGAAGGGGCTGGAAATGACCAATTCTTAGAGGGCCAGTGCTTACTAAATCTAGGAGGCTGAACTTGTAAAAATCTTTAACAGTTTGCATAGATTTAGCTTTATCTTCCATCTTTTTAAGAACTTCTTCAACCTTGTTGCCAAGCAGGCGGTCCTGATTTAAAAGAGCATCCAACTATTTAGCTTTAACATGATCAGGCAAAGATTGCTCCTTAAGCCAAGCATGCCTTCTGAGCACAGACCCAGTAACAGCAGCCCTGCAAGAGGCCTCTAATTAATAAAAACCACATTGCAAAGTATGTTTTCCAACCTGTTCAGCAGAATGCATTAAATCCTGTAATTCCTTATTTTCCACACAGTCAGGAATCAACATCATTTTCTGTTTAAGCAGTCCAATAACATGTTGCTGATACTTTAACGTATGAAACTGGCAGTTTAAAGCCCTAATGGCCAACATTGCAGAAGTGTAAACCTTCTTACTCCATCTATCCAGTGCCCTGGAGTCTCTATCAGAAGGGGTAGGATTTTTAGCAGTAGAAGCCTTAATGCCCTTGGGCCCTTGTGAAATAGTCTCTGGATCTGCAATAGGATTTTTAAAAGGGAACTTGTGGGATTTAGGGACCCTGTAGTATCTGTTAAGGTTTCTGGGAGCAGGAGGCAGGGAATCAGGGGCCAAACTAGATTCTGAAAAAGCATCATCAACAATGTCAAGTACAGGAGGAATAGCTAAAGGCCTATGCTGAGGTAGGAGAAGGAAATCCCTAAGCCACTTTTTTGAATCAGAAAAATCCTGGCTTTCCCAGTGGAAATGCTCCCTTAGAGTATGTAAGATTTCCCCAAAAGAAAGATCCTCAGGAGGGGAAGCAGAGGGAATGGAGTCCTCTGCATCAGAATCTTCATAAGAAGATAAGGGCAAATCCAGATCATCAGAAGAATCAGAAAAAAAAACAGAATCCTGATCAGAAGATTCATAATCAACTTCAGTCCTTGGCCTCTTAGATGGGGGAGGGGTTGGCTACCCCTGACTTGAGTTATTAGATCTTCAGCCATTCTTATTGTTTGTTTTTTAGGTATAGAGGCCTGAGCATGTTGGCCTGGGCATCGTTTTTTAGGCATGGATCGAGATTTAGGCCTAAGTAAAGACGGAGGCGTTGGTTTAATATGCAAGTCCGTAGGCCTGAATACACCCTCAGAAGCCAGTGCCTGCACAGCAGCTCCGGACTCATCCAGGGTAGAGACATCCGCAGGTTCCATAGCTGAAGCATCTCACGGCATACTGGACTCAGAATGGGTCTCAGTAGAGGCCTGCGAATCAGAAGTAGCAGGTATCAGGGGCTGCGAAAGCGCCTCACTGAGTACCGGCACCTTGGCGGCCTGTCTCTGTCTTTATCTTTGCGTTTTTTCAGAATCCGGGCAGTCGTATGGCTAACTGACGACATTTCTGGATAATTAGACTGAGAACTGAAATATTTAGAGGTGAAAATATATCGACGACGGACAGTGCGCTGATAAAATAAAGCACAAAACTGACAGCAAGGTACGTCATGGTCAGGGCCTAGGCAAGGAATAAAGTATGAATGAAAATCTTTATGAGGTATTTGCTTTCCAGAAGTAACGCAATTATTAAACTTTTTCTGACATCGGTAAAGAGCAAGAAAACGTTTCCCCAACGGGGTACTTAGCTTTAGTTGAAGACTTCGGTTCTGAAACTCGAAAATTTCAGGAGTCAGCCGACCGGCACTTGCGAACTACTTCTGCTTCGGGCACCGCATGGCAAGAAAGACTGATGTAATGGCGTCGGCTACATGTTTTATACCCCTGACAACCTGACGTCATGGAAGAAGGGACAGCAACCGACACAGGACCCAAGACTTTG
Source organism: Protopterus annectens (assembly GCF_019279795.1). Taxonomy (NCBI): domain Eukaryota; kingdom Metazoa; phylum Chordata; order Ceratodontiformes; family Protopteridae; genus Protopterus; species Protopterus annectens. The sequence goes on from NC_056727.1 coordinate 309,504,821, forward strand.
TTAATCAGGCCGACTGAGGGCTACCTGCAAGCAGATAATCCAGATGTAATGACTGCAACAGTGAAACACGAAGAACATCTGAAATGGGTCTATATGAAACTGGATCTGAAGGGTCATTGTCTTCAACGAGTAATACAGCCACCACCCACTTTCTTTCAAGATGCTCTTTCTGGTTCTTTTGAAACACTGTTAAACCAAACCTTACAGGAATCTTTACCACTTTATTCTCTCCTAACTTCCAGACTTCAACAGGAATACCACCTGTTTCTTAAGACTTCTTTGCAGGTTGATTACACCGCCATTTTTATTTTGTCTCTTCATATCCTTGCTATTAACCGCTGAGCATCTTCCTCTAACCTTGGCAAAATTAAGTCTTCCAAAAATATTTTTATTTGTGCCTTTTCTCGGTTTCCCCATTACTCTGCTTTATACACTTTTTTTCACATTTGTAAAATATCTCTAATAGCTGTATATGACCTGTGGTTATGTTTCTTAACATAGGCTCCCTATATCTGGCTACAATCCATCCCACTTACATTGTGCTAAAAGTTTTTTGCAGTATAGAGCTGTTACCAAAAATAGTTGCTTAACAGCAACCTTTCTAATTTCATGAATCCAAATAAGCCCTTATGTTCTCCTTAGCACTCGACAGTTTCTCCTCTTCTTGTTCTGTTACATTCTTATTTTACAATACTTAAACCTTTGTCAACCCCTCTAAGTAATTCCTATTACTTTTTTCCACGTCATTCTCCTTTATTTCTACCATATTTGAAACTCCATTTTCATTTTATCAAACTCACTAGCCATTTTTTCTGAAGAAATTGGTTTCTTTTAAAACAACACTTGAATTATTTCCAATACCTGCTCCTTATATTCCTTTCTTTTCAACAGATAAACAGGAAAGCTCCAGTCTCACACTTTTTTATATCATTACCATGCAACTTTATCTTATTTTTATTGGTGGATGATCTGATATAGTTACTTAATGGGTCTCAAAACTTTGTTAAACGCACATGCTCCTGTGAAATACAATATTTATCCAGTCTAACCCAAACATTGTATCTTGTGGAATAACATGCAAACCCTGCCCAAGTTCCTGATACTGAAGGTGCTCTGCACTTCGACTTCCAATATATGTACCCCCCATTGCCATGTTTGAGGCACCTGTGGTTAAGGTTTGGGTAGGGAAAGTAATACCCTTGTTCTATTTTACTTACTCCACTGTTCCGGCTCTCTCCTTACACAGGGTTAGGACTGGGACTGTATATTTCAGGGATTCAGACTACTACTTCTATGTATTCTTCAGGAACTCCCAGGCTGATACCACTGATCTCCCTAGCATGTTCTAAAAGGAGGCAGAATGGGACTCAAACTTTTCCTGTAGTAGGCAAGGTTTTGCTGACCTGATGTCTAAAACGACCAGAGGAAATCACTGCTCTGGCTTAGCATAAGTTGGGCCTCTACTTGTTCACAGACAAACCTTGCCTGAGGTAGTCTAGGGACACTGCAGTGCCCTCTGCTTATCCTCATGAGTCTGCCTACACAAGGTAGCCATCCAGGTAAGGGTAGATGTAGATGCCCTCTGTCCTGCAGTATACTATGACTGGTGCCAGGAGGTCAGTAAACACTCTTGGCACAGTAGCCAAAACAAAGGGAAAGGATGAAAACTGGTAACGGTGCACCCCAACTACAAACCTCAGTCGCTCCATCCTTCCTTTGAAAACAGGGATGTGGAGATAGACAATGCTGAAATCTAATGCCAACAAGAGAGCCTTTCAAGACAAGACCTGCTTTGTGAACATCTTAAATTAAGGAATTTTTACAAATCTGTTCAAATTTCATAAATCCAAAAATGGATCTCCATGACCCATCTCCTCTTGGGATACAGAAAAAAAAAGGAAGACCAGATTCAGTGGCTCCTTATGCAATCTTTTTTGCTACATGAGGGGTAACTATGAGATTTTAGTACTCTGGTACAGGCAGAAGCCCTTTTTTTGGTTTAAATGCAACATACCGGGTGATTCTTGATCAAGTCTGGTAGGAGGCCACATATCTTGGGACACTGTGGGATGGGGGGAGTAAGGGGCCAGGGTGTTTTGTTTGTGGGGGGACAGTACCATCACAGATGCTCCCTACTGGGAGCTTGGCCCCAAGGGCCTTCACATCTCCCTCTGTCTTCCTGCTTTCATCCTTTTTTCTTGGATCTAATAGTAATGCCCTTGCTTAAGTAGCTTATATTATATTTTGGAACAGGACGGTGAAATATTGTTTAAATGACTCCACTGTCTCCCCTCTGTTCTCCATTTTTTTAAAATGTTGTAAGGATCCAAAAAGCAAACTGTTATCCAAAGTGACACTAAGGAAATGCACCATTACATCCTCAGAAAGGGAAGGGGTCCTCAGCCAAGAAAGCCTTCCAAATACTGACTCTCTTGCAGCAGCAGTGAATGATGCAGCCACAGCATCAGAGCCACATTTTATGGCATGCTTACTCAGCTATAAAATAATCTTGGCTTGGCTGATCATAGCTGTTTCCACAGTTTCATCCTGTCCTCCCCCAAACTAACCCTAGAGTTTTCTGATGACAGGCTCTAGATACTTCAAAATATGGCTATGAATGCTCAGTGGCTCTAAAGGTAAGGGTGGCGGAAATGTATACCTTCTTCCTAAACTAGTCAAACAAACTGCTTTTTTTCTCTCAACAGAATGTTGTCCACCCCACATCCAGTCTACCTCCCTTAGCAGTTTCCAAGACAATGTATATAATACACAAAGAGATTTTTTTTCTTCCAATAGGATTTTTATACAAAAACTTGCAAGGATCCTAAACCCTACAAATTCATTCAATTCTCTTGGGGTGGAGGTTGGCTTTAAGTATGCTGTTTGTAAAGAAAATCTCAAATGGCTTTCTGGACTTGACAGACAGCCACTGGATTTGGGGTGGGGAGGGTTCAAGACCAAGAAGGTCTCATTATCTCTTCTGGGAGTCAAGTCTCCTGAGACTGCCACCTGAAGTGTTCTCTCATGACTTTGAATGTTGTCTCCAAATGATGTCTTCTGATGGGAAATCAAAGGCTGGAGCGTCCTCATCATCTGTGTCATAAGCTAAAGGGAAGGAAAGCAGTAACCTGTAGGCCATCTCCTCCTCCTGCTTAACACCACAGGTGTCTCTCACAAAGTCCTTCTTCTTCCTCTTAGGTGGGGGGGGGGGACTCTAGACACAGGAAGGTTAAGAATCCATCAACAGGCAAACACAGTAATTACAGGAAATGCTCAGCCAGGTTTAGTCTACTGCTGACAGACTAAGAAGAAACAAACAAACACAGTCTTCATTTACCACAGTGAGTTTATTCAGAATTCTCCTGAGAGTAAAGTTGGCTGGGGCCATGGAATAGAGAGTCACCAATACAGAGATAACTTAGCAAAAGAGGTACCGTAGCTACAAACAACAGGGTCTTAATTGAATAGACAGCCACTAGGAATTTGTGAATCAAACGTAGGATGCCCATGAATTGTAACTTGAGAGAAAGATCTTATCTAGGACAATAATAAGGAAGTTTCCTTGTTCTGTGGTAATCATTGGGTATACTGAAGTACACATCAAAGAGGCAGCATAAAAAAAAAACTGCAGGGACTGCTATTTGATCCAATGGGATATGCTACGGGTGCTGGCATGACATCATCTGGACAGGTAATGTCAGAGGCCTTGGCAGCAGCAGGTGTTGAGACTGGGAGGCTCTTCAAACACCTTTAGACAGCGGACATCCTCAGACCTAGTGGTCTAAAATGAACTTTAACATTTGAAAGGTTTTCCTTTACTTCTCCCTATGCTAAGTTTTTTTTTTCTTTTTAGGCTAGACTTCTGCACCACCCTACTGATGCATACCTGCAAACATGTCAGCTGATTTAAGCAGGCTACAAGCTTCTGTTTGGCTTGGCAGACTTCCTGTCTTCTTTCCAAAGTCTTCTGATGAAACTTCTACCAGATGTTAGAGTTATCATATCATGCACTAATCTAAACAGAAAATGAAAGTCTTTATGTGGTACATCACGTTTACGAGCACACCTGGTAGCTTTCTCAGGAGTGTGTGTATGTGTACACACATACTTGCGTGTATTTATATTATACATATGCATATGGACATTTTATATATATATATATATATATAAATACACACACACACACACACACACACACACACACACACACACACACACACCTATGTCTGGCAGTCTGCTTCCTGGATGTCTGCCCATCAACAATCAACACTTTTCTTTTTTTTAACTTCAGAGTTGAGGAATGAAAAGAGAGCCCTAAATGGAGTAATTGTCTCTCATTGCTACAAGCCTACACCAATGCTAGACTGTGACTCACTCTTTTGCATCAAATTTGTATGCTGCAAGAAAGAGATAAACATGGCATGGGTAGACATCACCAGGTATGACTGTCAGCCAGGCCATGGTGGGTGGGAACGCAGCGCTGAATATCAGGCTAGATGTCAGACTCGAACAGTGGCAGAAATCCCTATAGCTATGACTGCAACAATGACCCATGAAGAACATCTTGGATAATGTAACAGCCACAAACCTACATTCTCTATCCCTTCCCTAAATGCTATTTTTTTTTGCAAAATAAACTTCGTCCCAATTCCAGCCCTCCCTACTTTGTCCTTATAAACAGACTCACTTGTGCCCCACCACGTTACTAAGACTACATCCTCAAATTCCACTTTCGGTTATGGACATAAAGCATAGGATCATAGGAGAATACTAGGCAAACGACCCAGAGGTCATTTTAAGCCTAGCCGTTTCAACCCAATGTAATACCATAGAGGTACTAGTCAATACCAAAGATTGCAATTAATGATGACTGCCCATGTCCAGGAAGGTTGTGGGTGCTATTCCCTAAAACAATTTATGGGTGCCCCATCCACTCATCCAGGTTCATTTTCACATGAACTAGTAGCCTGTTCCAAAGATGTGGCAGTCGCTGGGAAATAAATCTGTCCTTCCAGCATACATAAGTCTCAACCTGCTCAGAGGCCAATGTGGAACACAGACCACTGCAATGTGTGACAAAAAGTCAAAATGTGGAACACCCTATTTTCGCACTGTGCGAAAAGCATACCTTCATCATGGCCATGGCCTTTCAACCAAAATATACACGTGGACACGCATACACACGCACATATTCACTCTTAAATTCATACCTCTCTCGGGGTGAATTTCTTGGCATCCATGTCTCAAATGGTGATAATATGGTTTCGAACGGATACCCAGTTATTATCTAATATAATATATACAGGCCTCGCATCAGTAGGTAGCGATACTTGGCTGATGTGGGTGATATTTGTGTGGGGTTTGCTACTTTACAGCTGGGGTGACTTTTTGTCATATGTAAAATATGTAAATATAAGAATGTGGGATTTTTTTTAACCTTTTTTCATGTGGAAATATGCAGACATAGTCTTTCATGTTTAACAGTGGATTGCAGGGGAATTGTTACCATGCATTCTATACTTTATTTTTTTATTTACTGGTCTTCATATGTCCTACAATACTCCACCAGTTAGTTATTGTGCCCCAGCAAGAAAGGAAACCTTGAGCCACCACTGCACCTGTCACACGTCTGTTCTCATTTCTCTGTGGAAGTACCGACATTTGGGTGAGTGGCCCTTTAAAGGACCAATAGAGTGGCAAACTTCAGTTATCCCAAACAAATACACTGAATCAATCTGGTTGACCTAATCTATCAGATATCAGAAATTAGCATGCAAAACTTGCAAAAGCTCATGCATTATTCAGATATCTCTTCAATGTGCGCTTACTCTCCAATCACTCTTAAGGTGAGTGTAATCTTACTGTCACAATCTTATTTATACATAATAAGCTCGTTGACTTTCTCGGTTTTCTCATCCTTGGTGAATGCTTGATTCACTGTTTTCCATTTTTATACTGAGCGTGCAAATATTGTAAATGGCAAATAACTTTGCTACACACAAGTGTCGTTGCTTATTACTGTATTGTTTTGTAATTATATTTAATTAGAGCTGTACTTGAAAGAGATCTACAGTCATCTGTACACTATTCCTGTAAATTAATTTAACAAATGTAAATAAATTATATACATATATATATATATATATATATATATATATATATATATATATATATATAAAACATATACACAGACTTCATGAATTTTTAATTTGAATGGTTAAACTGGTTAACAACTCCATGTTGGTGCATCACGGTATTTCAGTGAAATGGAAATTACAACAGGAAAAAAATGCTGCTCGATGATTGGAGGGTGTGATTTTGTTATCTTCCCATCAGCATGTGTGTGTGTGTGTGTGTGTGTGTGTGTGTGTGTGTGTGTGTGTGTGTGTGTGTGTGTGTGTGTGTGTGTGTGTGTGTTGGAGCTTTTCTCCCCAGGCCTCTACTGAAAATGAACATGTATCCAGTTAGACTAGCCCGGTCAACAAATGTAAAATAAAATAAATGTATTTATTTTGCATTTGTTGACCGGGCTACTCGAACTGGATATTTGTCCATTTTCAGTAGCGGCCCAGGGAGAAAAGCTCCACAATAATGTTATACAAATTGATATACATGAGTAAGAAAAGACATAAGGGGATCATTTCCAAAAATTGATTAAACAGAGAAAAACCCCTTTTAGTTAGGCTTATATAACATAACATGACAAAAAATGACACAACTAAGCAAGAACGTATATAGCTTAATATAAACCAGGGCAGATACAAAACAGAATTAGAGCAGTTAGAACAGAGAAGTTGAATAAAAGAAACTTATAAACAAGAAAAGGTTGGTCAAGTCAAAAGTGTTTCGGTCAGCATTAGTACATGGACATAGCCATTGTGAATAAAGGAAGGTTTTTAGTTGCTTTTTGAAAAGTGTAGTGGATGTCAGGGATGTTAGATTATTAGGAAGCTTGTTCCAAGAGTTTCCAATTGTGTTAAGTAAATAGGAAATCTCCTGATTTATTACTGAATTTTAGGGTTGCAACTAATAACTTATTAACTGAGCGTAGGGTTCTCAGATTTTTATATGGGTTGATAAGGTTAGAGAGTATGGGAGTATTTGTGGGATGATACAAGTTCTTGGGGGTGATAGTTAATTGCTGAAGAAGCTGGTTTTGCAGTTCCAACCATCCTAGTTTTTTAGATTTTGACAATGATGAGTTTGGAATGGGGAACCAGTGGCAAATCTGGCAATGTTATTATACGAAGTGGCCAGCTTATTGAGATTGTTATGGGATAGATTAGTGTAAATTGAGAAGGCATAGAGAAGGGTGGAGATTAGGTGGGTTTGGGCGATAGTAGTCCTGGCAGTCGGTGTAAGGAAGGGTTTTAGCCTGTAGAGGAAACAAAGTTTTCTACCAACTGATTTGATGGTTAAGTTTATGTGCGGGTCAAAGTTAAGACTATGATCAATTGTTACACCTAAAAGTTTAGTAGTTGTGTCCGGTACTATTACAGTGCCATTATTTGATACAACTGTGAAATTTATAGGGGGAGATTTCTGGGTAGGGGTAAACGGTAGAAGTTTAGTTTTTTTAGGGTTTAGGTGGAGACAGCGTTTGTAGAACCAGTTTTCAACTAAGGTAAACACTTTTTGGGTGCTAGACTGCAGTTCAGCAGAACATGCTGCAGCACAGATTAATGTTAAGTCGTCGGCATATTGTATGCAGGTGGTCTGAGGTAGGGATGTTTTCAGATCACTGATGAAAATAGAAAAGAGGAGGGGTCCCAAAATACAGCCTTGAGGGACTCCCAGGGAGAGAGGGAGCAGAGTTGATAGGTTATTGTCCCAGAGGACTGCTTGTTGTCTATTTCCTAGATAGGATTTAAACCATTTGGCTGCCTGAGTGTCAACTGAAAGTGAAGTAAGTGTATCTAACATTAAATGATGATTCACCATGTCAAAGGCTTTGGATAGGTCTAGAAAGAGAGCAGAGGAGAGCAAGTTGTTGTTACAGTTTTTATTAATTGAGTCAGAAAAGGATAGCAGTTGTACTACTATGAAATGGCCTAAAGCCATGCTGGCAGTCAGCTAATAGATCATTTTGGAGGAGATGATCAAGCAGTTGTTGGTGAATGCATCTCTCCATGATTTTTGCCAATGGGGAAAGTAGAGCTATGGGACTAAATAAATAAATAAAAAGTCTGGCTGTGAATCTACGATCCATTTTGCCCAGTAAGATGCAGTAAGTTAGGCTTGGTTACGAAGTCTTGCTTTCAAAACGATTTGTGGAAACTGATTCTTCATACATCGTTTTAAAACACAAGCCAGCCTGTTGGTTTATCTTTGGTGCGATAACAAAACTTGTGTGGAGCCAAAGCTGTTCAATGCGGAACAGCAGAACAGTGCACTATTTAGGGGCTGAATACGGCATGTTCCGCATAATCCGGAGCACTTGGGTGCCCAGCCAGCATATCCTATTAAAGTCACAGGCCATATTTAAGTCCCTGGAACAGGTAGCCCTAGACCCATTTGATTTATGGATATGCATCAAGTTCACTGGGTTTGGGTCTTGGGTTGCTCTGTAGGTCTGGGTTAAGACTCCTCTAAGAAGACTATACGATACAGAGTACAGTGACAGGGACTTTAGTTGGTCTACGTTAAGGAACATGCTGGAGCCCCTTGATCTTCTTTGTTAGAAACCTCTGAGGTCTCTCTAATTGCTGTAGGTGCTTAGTACTGTACATACCAAATGGGGTGTTATACTCAATTATGGGCTGGATAAGTGCTGAGTATAGGGGTGTTATAACTTTTGCTCTCGAGGTGATGCCTTTACTTATCAAGTAAGCTATGTGGAAAGCTTTCCTTACAATATTAGACACATAGTGGTTAAAGTTAAGGTCATGATAAACCTGTGATCCCAGCTCCCACACCAGTTCATGGGTACTTAAGAGTAGTGTTATTGATTTGACAGTGTGAAGGGACATTGTTTGTGCCAAAGGGAATGATGGTGCATTTCTCTGCGTTTAGCTGGAGACCATGACTAACACACCAGTCATTGATCTGTGTGAGACCATCGTGGAGTATACAGATATCACCTGGGGATGCAATGATTGCACCTAGTTTGCAGTCGTTTGCAAACTTGGTCAGCCACAACCCTTTAGTTTTGACATGAACTTTTGAGAAGTATATATAACGAACTGCAGGGGGCCAGCACTGACTCATGTGGCACCCCGCTGGGAACAGGAGATTTCCCTGATTATTATACCATGTACTACTAATCAAATCCAGAAAGACTCCTCAGACCCTACGCTATTAAAAATGACCTTATTTTACCTCCAGGCCACTAACACTATTCTCTGATGTCTCCTTAGAAACTGTTAGTCCAGGAATGGAAGCCATCAGTAAACACTTCCTTTTAACAAAATTAGCCTACTAGCTTTACAAGAACAAAACAAACCTGTTACAACCCCAACAATACTTAGTCAGATATGCAACATGCGTACCATCAAATCCTAGCATACACAGAACATCATATTCTAAATAATGCCCAAATACCTCACTAAAAGAATCACAGGCCTAAAGCAGATGCCTTATGCTGACCGTCTAAAAAACTCCAGCTATACTCTGTGGCATATTGTCTACTCAGAGGTGATCTCTGCTTAACATACATGGATTTCTCTATAAAAAAAAATGGATATAAATTATATACCGGAGCCATTTATGCTGACCTTAAATGTGCATTCAACCTTGTTAATCATTATCTCCTTCTGTCACAGCTCTCATAGGTAGGCTTTTCCAAAGATGCACTGTTCTGGTTCTCAAAGTACCTCTCTACAATGCCTGTTAATGTTCAATTAGATATCTAAAGTTTATAATGCCACACAATGACTTGAAGGATTTGTTGCAATCTAATTTTACACAATTCTGATTGAATAATAATCTTGTAGCGAACTCCTCAAACATTAATACTATGATTTTTGGTGCAGCTCAGAGGCTCCTAATCTCTCCCCTTAAATTTATCTGGCTTTTGGAGATGGGGTTATGTCTAAAATAGGTCTCTGAACTAGTTCATCTACCCATTCAATAACATTTTAAATTAATGAACCATGTTAGTGCCAAAAAAATGAGAACATCTGAATCACAATATACACTCCCTCCCATTCCACATGGAAGAAGCATGAAGAAAAACAGCATGAAGAAGATGCACCATATTTATTCCAAGAAGAACATTATGCAAATAAGTACTCTGCTTTGTCATACACAGCTGTACTTCCAATTTTTTAACATCAAGGAGATGCAGTGGTAAGGCCCACCTGCACATCATAAAATCATGATGCACAATATTTTATCTTGCAGCCTGCAGCTGCCTCCCAGTCCCTGTCCCATGATAGGCAGAGTTCACCTCTTTCCTCCTGTCAGCCACTACAGGGATGAACAAGGCATGCATCCATGGGCACTTCTGTTCACTGCTACATTCTCTCAAGTAGGCCAACCTGCATCTGCCAGGTCTGCTCAAGTGTATGCTGCTTTTACACTTACATTCACAAAGGTGGTCTATTAGAAAAATAAAGACTTGCAAATACAGTATATTCAAAACTACACAGCAACACCAAGATCAGGTGTGGCATGCCAGAGTGACAGAACTATGTTAAGAGGTGAAAGAACTTCAGTGGCTCCCTTGTACAACTAGCATCTGTAATATAACTGAAGGTGTAAAAGCATTAAACAACAAGCATCTGGAAAATAATAGGCGGAAAGGGTGTTTAAATGAAAATAAGGCATCTGCAGAGTAAAAGAAGAAGAGAAAGTGGTTGCCTATGGATAATATCTGCAATGCAACAGAGTAGTGAGAACTAGCTAAAAGTACTATTATGTGCAATCATATAAAGACACAAGCAATACTGTACACTGCAGTGAGTGGTAGTATGAAGTGTAGATGTATGAAGCAAGCAATTCTTTACTACTAGAGGCACAGGAGGTACTTACTGCTTGGGCACTGCTGTGTAATGACGACTCAGATGTTTGCTCTGATGTGCAGGGTCACTCAAAATATTAAGCTGAAGCCACAGTATAATTTAGGCACAACATGGGCTGGTAAAAAAATTCAGTGAGGTCCACAGTGGACGTAGATCACGTGCTAAAGCCTGTGAAATATGACGCTTAAAAGCTTTCCAATGTTCTATTATCCTTTATACATAAATATACCAACATTCATTCGCCAGTGGAAAATTTCTTTAACACCAATTTCTGTCCCACTGAGGATGAGCCCTAGGTAGGTGCTTCTCTCTCCACCTTAGCCATCCTTCTGCACTTACCTCAAACCAATCCACAACAAAACAAACAAAAAAAACCTCTCTCAAGTCATTTCTACTACCAACTTAGAAAGGCCATTCACCTTACCAAACACCTTAAATACCTCCTTTTAATGACATATCTTTTAAAACAAAACCCCCAAAGTCGTGTGTGATCAATCCCTCATTCTTGCTTTTAACTTAGCCCAACCTTTCCTCTCCTCAAAACCATGTGTCTCCATATCATAGTCACTCCTTTTTCTCTTAGTAAATCTCTTTGACTGCTCATCTTGGTTTAGTTTTAAGGATTAATTCACAAAATCACTGCAAAACTCTTTTCAGTATAAAAACACAGAGAAAAAAGTATTCATATGGCGCTCTGACAGAATGCCTATATTTGCTGTACTGACACAAAAATGAGAATCCACCAAATTACACTTATGTCTGCAAATTTTATCACATGCTCTTGTTTACATTATGATAATGAAGAAATAATTCTTCCTCACATACTGGAAAAAGGGTAGGTAACACTTTTGCTCAATACTTGAATTGCTAAAATGGGGCCATCAGAATTCCCTTAGACTTGGAGTATTAGGGATCATGGAGAGTGGGGTAAGGTACAGGTGATACTTGGCAGACACTCCTGGACTACAGTGTTCCTGGGCTGCTACTTCAGAGGGGAAATCAGGGAAAAGATTCTGCTGCACTTGCTACTGGTTAAGCAGTAAACAGAGCACAGTAAGGCTTTTTCCACTGATGTAACATCTGCATTACTGACAGGGGGGGGGGGCATTCATGTGACATTTACAAGCACCTGTGAAGTCTTTCGGCCAGGAATATGGATTCTCCAAGAATGTGTGCAACTACTACAAAGCTGCCACAGGATACAGACCAGTCCTATAGTCTCAAATTCTCTTGACGCAAGGGTTATGAGTGGCCACCCCACGACGCTTGCTGATGTACCATACTTTAAACATATTACCGGAGTATATTGCAATCATGCCAAAACGAAGGAAGTCTTGGAATGTCTGTAAAGTGAAGAGGGACACTCATCTAGAGAAGAGGGCTCTGCAGATTGGTATCATGCTGTCAACATACACCTTGAAATGCCCATCCCAAACCATGCTTCCCATTCCAGAGTCGAGCTGAGCCATATATAGTGACTATCACCACGACAGTGAGAATGTGAAGACTGCTCAGAAAAAGGGAGTACAGAATCAAGGAGATGCCATCTGAGGTATATCCAATAGGTCTTTGTGATTTTGAAGTGATCTAACAAAGTCTGAGCAATAACACCGCCGAGATCCACTGGATCGTTCTCAAAAAGTACCTTGCAAAGGAGATATCATGAGTTCTAGCATTTTGACACACGTAACTCATGGCACTGATGTGTTCTGCAAGAATACAGACACCTTGCATTAAGTGGGAGGAATTCTTTCTGAAAGAAAGCTAGCTTTGCAAAGAACAATGTCCAGGTATAAATGAAAGGGCATGTGTCAATTGCATCTCAGACTCTGCAGTCTACACCATGATTTTTATGGACTGGAAGGAGCTGAAAAAGAGAATCCCATGCAGAAATATCCTGCTGGTGTCACTGCAAAGTACAGTTTTGTACCTACCATAAATGTAGATGTTCGAGTGTATACCCTGCTGCAGTCATCACACTTGGGTTATCCTGCCATCAGGCGGTCCCCGCAGTCGGCCCGAATTCCAAAGTCTTGGTCCGGCATCGGTTACTGTCGCTTCTTCCCTGACGTCAGTGCGCCAGGGGTATATAAGAGGCATCCAACGCCATTTCCTTCAGTTTTTCTTGCCCCAGATGTCAGGTGCCCCCCCAAAAGGTGGTCAGTAGATAGTACCAATAATAAAAGTTTAGCACAAACAAAACATCCCTCCAGCTATAAGCAAATGCACCACAAAGGTAGTATCAGATTTTAAGGTATTGAAAGGCTTCAGTTAGGTCAGAGGGGATGGAGGGAGGGTAACCTGGACTGCAGCAGGGTATACACTCGAACATCTACATTTATGGTAGGTACAAAACTGTACTATGTTCATCGTGTTACCCTGCTGCAGTCATCACACTTGGGTAGAATCCCAAAGCTAAGGATGGGAGGTGGAGTCAAACAGGGTTAGAGGAGGCTAGAAGGCCCTGCAAAACTGCAGTGGCAAAGCCAGCTCTAGACTTAGAGTAAAGTGGTAAGTGATAGTGTTTGGTGAAGGTGTGTACTGAACTCCAAGTTGCAGCTTCCAGAATATCCTTGGTTGGCACCCCCTGGAGGAAGGCTGTAGATGTAGCTGCTGCCCTGGTGGAGTGGGGCCTTATGCTAGCAAGAACTGGTTTTCCATGATGGGTATAGCAAAAACTTATGCAATGTCCTATCCATTTGGAAATGGTCTGTTTTGAGATCGCCTTTCCTTGAGATGCTGTAGCATAGGATACAAAGAGCTGGTCAGATTTTCTGAAAACCTTAGTTTTATCCAAGTAGTAACGTAGTTGCCTGTGAATGTCTAAGGAGTTCAGGAGTCTTTCTCCTTTGTTCTGTGGATTTGGGAAGAAGGTGGGTAAATGGATGGTTTGATTTAGAGCCACACTGGATACCACCTTTGGCATAAAGGAGGGGTTAGTTCGTAGAGAAACTCTGTCTTGATGAAAAATGAGGAAAGGCTCTACTGCCATTAGTGCCTGTAGCTCTGAGACTCTTCTGGCTGAAGTAACTGCTAGCAGCAGGGCAGTCTTCTATGATATAAACTTTAAATCAGCTGAGAAAGCTGGTTCAAAAGGTGGCAGCGTAAGTTTTTCCAGAACAAAGTTGAGGTCCCAAGTTGGTGTTGGTGCTGTCCTGGGAGGCCTAATGTTTTTGGCCCCTCTGAGGTACTGCCTTAGAAGTGGATGTGAAAATAAGGGAGAATCTGTGTTGTAGTGAGCTGAAATAGCTGAGGCGTGGATTTTAATAGATGAAAAAAAGAAAGTCCTTTGTGTAACATCTCAGTTAAATATTGTAGTATCTGAGGTATGTCCGGCTCAAGGGTATTTTGGCCTTTAGCTTGGTTCCAGGTGCAAAATCTTTTCCATTTGTCTGAGTAGGCTTTCCTGGTGCTGGACCTCCTGGCCTCCAGAATGACATCCATAAAGTACAGTTTTGTACCTACCATAAATGTAGATGTCCGATAGGTATGCATCTGCAGTCATCACATATGGGTTGTCCTGCCTCAGGCAGCCCTTCGGTTGGCCGGATTCCAAAGTCTGGGTCCGGCGTCGGCTGATGTCGCCCTTTCCCCGACGTCAGTGCGCCTGGGGTATAAAAGAATCAGCCGACACCATCTTCCTCAGTTTTTCTTTCCCCAGATGCCAGGTGCCCTCGAAGGAAGGCTAAATTTGGAGAAATGCAAAATATTCCAAACATGCACAGTAATAAAAAACAAATACACCATAAGAGATAACCCCAGCTAGCTATAAGAGGGAGTATTACCCAAGAAATACCACAGAGGGGAAGGAGGGAGGGAAAACCTGACTGCAGATGCATACCTATCGGACATCTACATTTATGGTAGGTACAAAACTGTACTATGTCCTTCAAGGATGCATCTGCAGTCATCACATATGGGTAGAATACCATAGCCAATCTGGGGGTGGAGGATCTATGTATAGGATGGTGTAGCTAAAATGCCCTGCAGGACTGCCGTAGCAAAGCCTGCTCTGGATCTGGAATATAAAGGTAAATTGTAATGCTTGGTAAATGTATGCACGGAGCTCCATGTAGCAGCTTCTAAAATGTCCTTGGTAGCCACCCCTCTTAAGAAGGCTGTGGAGGTGGCTGTGGCTCTCGTGGAATGAGGTCTAATGTTAGCTGGCACAGTTTTTCTATGAAAGGAGTAACAAAAACAAATGCAATTCCCTATCCATTTTGAGATTGTCTGTTTGGAAAATGCTTTTCCTTGTGCACCAGCAGCACATGCTACCAACAGCTGGTCAGTTTTTCTGTAACTTTTAGTTCTGTCCAAGTAGTAGCGCAACTGTCTGTGTATGTCCAGGGTGTGCAGAAGTTTCTCCCCTTTGTTTTGTGGATTCGGAAAGAAGGTAGGCAAATGAATAGCTTGGTTTAATGAGACCCTGGATACCACCTTTGGCATAAAATGTAGGATTGGTTCTCAATGAGACTCTGTCCTGATGAAAAATAATAAATGGCTGTACTGCCATGAGGGCCTGTAACTCAGATACTCTTCTTGCTGAGGTTATGGCCAGAAGGAAGGCAGTCTTCCAAGACAGGAACTGTAGTTCTGCAGATGCTGCTGGTTCAAAGGGAGGCAGTGTTAGTTTTTCCAACATGAAGTTCAGGTCCCAAGTAGGCAGTGGTGGTGTCCTTGGAGGCTTGATGTTTTTAATTCCTCTTAGAAACTGCCTTAGGAGAGGATGTGAGAAGACAGGTGGATCAGTATTGTACTCTGCTGAAATTGCTGAAGCATGAATTTTAATGGAAGAGTAAGACAGACCACTGTGCAACATTTCTGCCAAGTATTCCAGGATACGTGCCATGTTCATCACTGTCGCATCTAGGCCCTTTGTGGTGTTCCAAGTGTGAAATCTTTTCCATTTTGCTGAATATGCCTTTCTTGTGGAAGGTCATGAAGCTTCCATGATAATATCCTTCACTCTCTGGGATAGCCTATCCTGAGGAGGAGTCAAGGTATTTTCCAGGCTGTTAGTTGCAAGGTTTTCAGGTTGGAATGCAGAGTTTTGTAATTGTGCTGTGTCAGGAGAAGTGGCCATAGAGAAAGAGGCCATGGTTTCGTGTGTGACATGCTCTTTAACAGTGGGTACCAGTGCTGTCTTGGCCAGTCCGGAGCTATCAGAATCACTTTTGGCTGCTCTGTCCTGATCTTCAGTAAGACCTTGGTCATTAATGGGAGAGGTGGAAATGCATACACTGTTAGAGTTCTCCAGCTGAAAGAGAGGGCGTCCACTTTCCATGCTTGTGGGTGGTATGTCCTTGAGCAGAATTTCTTCAGCTGATGATTGTGGGGGGAGGCAAAAAGATCTATGTCCGGCCTTCCCCATGATTATGTTATCTGTAGAAAGATGTCTGGGTGCAGCATCCATTCGTATGCATCCATGATATTTCTGCTTAAGTTGTCCGCCAGTATATTGTCTTTCCCTGGCACAAATTGAGATTGCAGCTCTATGTTGAGTTTCAAGGAAAGTTCCCATAGATTCATTGCCAGTCTGCAAAGAGGACAGGAATGGGTGCCTCCTTGCTTGTTTATGTACCACATAACTGTGGTGTTGTCTGTCCTTATTAGTAGGTGGCCTTGATGCAGAAAGGGTTTGAAGGCTTCGACTGCATGTATCACTGCCAGCAGTTCCTTTTGGTTTATGTGCATGCGTAGCTCTTTTTGTGACCATAGACCTTGAATGCATCTGCCCTCCATGTGCGCTCCCCATCCGTGGTCTGAAGCGTCCGTTGTAATGGTTTGGCTGGCTATTGGTTTGCTGAAGGGCAGACCCCTGTTTGACTGACTTGCTTGAGCCCACCACAAAAATTCCTTTTGAAGGCATGGAATGAGTGGTATCAAAGTTTCCAAGCTGTGACTGTGCTGAGTCCATAAACTCCTTAGGTACCATTGTAGTTTCCTCATATGTAGCCTTGCTTGTGGAATCAGAAGGATGCAAGAAGCCATGTAACCCAGGGCCTGCAGGATTTTCCTTGCAGTCAGCTGAGTTTGTCTTGTCAGATTTTTGAAGTAATCTGGTAGTTGACTTTGTTTTTCTTCTGTGAGGAAATCCATTTGGGTGGTTGTATCTAGATTCACACCCAGAAAGGTTATTCTTTGGGATGGAACAAGTCTTGATTTGTGAATGTTGACTGTGTATCCCAAGGCCTGAAGTAGGTGGATGGCATAATTCAAGTGTTTTTCCAAAGTTTGTTGGCTGTCCGCTTGTATAAGGCAGTCGTCCAGATATGGGTATATTTGAATCCCCTGAAGTCTGCAGTGTGCAATTACTGATGCCAGGCATTTCGTGAATACTCTGGGCGCAGTAGACAAGCCAAAGGGCAATGCTGAGAATTGATAATGCTCTGAACCTGCAAGAAATCTGAGGTGTTTTCTGCAACTTTGTCTGATAGGGACATGCAGGTATGCCTCCTTGAGGTCTAGAGTTACCAGCCAAGACCCCTTGCCCAGCATGGGAAGGAGCTGCTGTAGAGTCAGCATTTTGAACTTTGGCACAATGAGATAAGTATTCAGTGCGGACAAGTTGAGAATAGGCCTCCATTGCTTTTCTTTTCTTGGAACAAGGAATAGTCTGGAATAAAATCCTTGGCCTTGTTCTGAGAGAGGAACCTTTTCTATAGCTTTCATTTGCATTAAGCTGGAGATTTGTTTCAAAGCCTCTGCCCTTTGATTCGGTGGCAGGTCTGGCATGCCTTTTCTTTTGGTAATGTGTGAAAATGGAACCTGTATCCTTTGTCTATTATTTGTAGTGTCCATTTGTCCCTTGTAATACTGTGACAATTATCTGAGAATAAAGAAAGCTTTCCGCCCAAGGGTGCTTCCAATTGAGCCCTGGTTGGCGGTGTCAAAGTAAAGTCATTGAGCCTGTCCTTGTGCAGCAGTTGTAGGTCCTGCATTACCTCTCTGGTTGGGAGGCTGCCATTGACGTCCTCTGTAGGAGCCTCTAGCTTGCCCTCTACCTCTGGCATGCCTGTTCTTGCCTCTCTGAAACCTCTCTGTGTCTGGAAAGGACCAATTTTTGGAAGGCCAATTCCTGCTGAATCTTGGTGGTTGGACATGGAGAAAATCTTTGACTGTTTGTACAGATTTTGCCTTTTCTTCAACTTTCTTTAGGACCTCCTGAGCCGTGGAGCCAAATAACTTTTGCTTTTCAAGTGGAGCATCCAGAAGCTTTGCTTTGACATTGTCTGGCAGAGATTGTTCCTTCAGCCAAGCATGCCTACGTATGACTGCGCCAGTCATAGCTGACCTATATGAAGCTTCCAATGCATCATAACCACATTGCAAGAAATGGTTACTAACCTGTTGGGAGTTATGTACCAGATCCTGAAGTGATTTGCGATCTAGGGGTTCAGGTGAAGACAGTTTTTTATGCACTTCATCTAACAAATACTCTTGGTACTGTATCATATGAAATTGACAATTTAATGCCCTCATAGAAAGAGTAGCAGAAGTATACACTTTTTACCCCATCTCTCTAAAGCTCTAGACTCCCTTTCAGAGGGGAGAGGATTTTTAGTAGTGGCAGCTGCAACCCCTTTAGGGCCCTGGGAAATAGTTTCTGGATCAGCAGAGTGGGCCTTGTAAAGGTGAAGATGCGAGTCCGGGACCCTGTAGTACCTATCGGGTTTGACAGGAGCGGGAGGTAGAGAATCAGGAGTTGTGCTAGACTCAGAGTACACATCATCAATGACATTTAAAACAGGAGGAATAGCCAAAGGTCTATGCTGAGGCAAATGCAAGAAGGTCCTTAATCTCTTCCTGGAGTCAGAGAATTCCTGGCCCTGCCATTGGAAATGCTCTCTCATAGTATGAAGTGTCTCCCCAAAGGAAAACTCTTCAGGAGGGGAGGCTGAGGGAATAGATTCCTCTGCATCAGAATCCTCGTAGGCCGAAAAAGACTCCTCCTGGTGGTCCGAGAGAGTAGAGCCATCAGAGGCCTCATCTGAGGAGTGGGGATCAGAGGGCTCAACCCTGGGCCTTTTGTCTGGAGGAGGTTGAGAGCCCCTGTCCGGATGAGGTTGAGAGCCCCTAATTAAGGAGATAAGGTCCTCTGCTAAGCTTAGAATCTGTGAACCTGTAGTGGGTCCCTGAGGGATAACCTTGGGAGGCAAAGCTTTGGAGAGTTTAGCAGCTTTAGCCCTAGAGAATGCCTTAATGGACATGGATGCAGGAGGCCTGGCTGCACCACGTGCTGGTGTAGTTTTGTCTAAAGGTATGGTGTCGGAAGGTTCCAGGACACCAGTTTCTGTTGGAAATTCAATAACCGACTCAGCCGGGGCCTCCGGGACCGAGGTAGGCGGCTGAGCGGTTTCGGTGGTTGGAAGTACCAAGGACTCGGTTTCAGCCGAGACCAAGACACTCGCGGTAGGCCTGGCTGTGGTTTCAGCCGAAACCGCGGCCCGCGTGTGTCGGCCCTTGTCCTTCCGTTTCTTAATTAAATGTGAAGTCGGAGTCTCCGACGGCATATTGTACGAAAAACTAGCCCCAAAAAATTCCTCTGCAAACTCCACCCGACGTCTAAGAGTGCGTAGGCTGAAGGAAGCACAGGCTGAACAAGCCGAGACGTCGTGGTCTGGGCCTAGGCAGGGGAGGCAGTAAGAGTGGAAATCCTTATGAGGTATTTGTTTCCCACAAGTTAAACAATTATTAACTTTATCTGACATCGGCTGAGGCAAGAAAGAGTCCCCAACGGGGTACTTAGTTTTTTGAAGTCTTCGGTAGCTGAATTACAGGAGCTGGCCGACCGGCACTTGCGAACTGCTTCTGCTTCGGGCACCACGCGGCAAGAAAGACTTGGGAAGATGGTGTCGGCTGATTCTTTTATACCCCAGGCGCTCTGACGTCGGGGAAAGGGCAACATCAGCCGACGCCGGACCCAAACTTTGGAATCCGGCCGACCGAAGGGCTGCCTGAGGCAGGACAACCCATATGTGATGACTGCAGATGCATCCTTGAAGGACATCAGCTTGTGAAAGAGGAGCTGGCTGGTTGCTTAGGTGATTTGCCATGCAGCCAAATTTAAGGTTTTGAGATGGCTGTGCAGAATCTGACTGTCTTGCTGTGTGAGCAGATGAGGAATTTGTGGTAAAATCCATGGTGGGCCGTGGGCCATGTTCCTTAGTAGTGGGTACCAGTGCTGGCGTGGCCAGTCTGGGGCAATGAGTATCATCCGGGGTCTCTCCATCCTGACTTACAGCAGCACCTTTGTGAGAAAGGGCAATGGAGGAAAGGCATATACTGTCAGCGTTTTCCAACTGAATGAGAGTGCGTCCACTTTCCAAGCTTGATGGTGAAATGTCCTGGTGCAAAATTTTGATAGCTGATAGATCTGACTATGTCTGGGCGCCCCCATTTTTGAGTTATCATTGCAAATACTTGTGGATCCAGTTTCCACTCGTGGGGATCCATGATGTTCCTGCTTAGGTCGTCTGCCAATGTGTTCTTTTTTCCTGGCAGGAATTGAGCTTGTAATTGAACTTGGTAAGCCAGTGCTGTGTTCCACAAGGTCATTGCTTGCCTGAATAAAGGGTAGGAGTGTGTACCCCCTTGCTTGTTTATGTACCAGATTACTGTGGTGTTGTCTTTCCTTATTATAAGCTGTCCTGGATGTAAGAGGTCCTTGAAGGTTGTCAGAGCATTCTGTACAGCTAGCATTTCTTTTTGATTGATGTGCAGATTTCTTTGATCTGCAGTCCATATGCCTTGAACGCACTGTCCTGCCATGTGTGTCCCCCAGGCATAGTCAGATGCATCTGTTGTCATAGTTTGCCTGGCTGGGGGTATGGTGAAAGGCTGACCCTTGTTGAGGTGACATGCCTGTGACCACCACAGAAACTCCTGTTGAAGGCAGGGAATGAGAGGCATCATTGTTTCCAAGCTGTGGCTGTGTTGAGTCCATACACTTTTCAGGTACCATTGTAATTTCCTCATATGCAGTTTTGCAAATGGTATTAGTAGTATGCAAGATGCCATGAAGCCCAAGGCCTGCAGAAATTTTCTTGCAGGGAGCTGGGCCTTTGTTGCCATTATTCTGAAGTATTGAGTTAGTTGTAGTTGTTTGTCTGGCGTCAGATAAGCCATCTGGGCCATTGTATTCAAGCTGGAACCCAGGAATGTTATATTTTGTGAGGGCACTAGTTTTGATTTCTTTTTGTTTACTGTGTACCCTAGGCAGCTTAGAAGGTGTTTTACAAAAGCCAGATGTTGTAAGAGAATGTCCTTGCTTTCTGCTTGGATGGGGCAGTCGTTCAGGTATGGGTATATTTGAATTCCTCTTTGTCTGCAGTATGCAATTACTGGTGCCAGACATTTTGTGAAGATCCTGGGAGCAGTAGATAAGCCAAAGGGCAGTGCAGAGAATTGGCAATGGGTTGAACCTGCAATGAAACGGAGGTATCTTCTGCAATTTGTTCTGATAGGGACATGCAGGTATGCCTCCTTGAGGTCCAACGTTACTAGCCAAGCTTTCTTGCCCAACATGGGAAGAAGCTGCTGTAGTGTTAGCATCTTGAATTTGGGTACTTGCAAGAAGGTGTTTAGAATTGAAAGGTCCAGAATGAGTCTCCAAGCATTGTCCTTTCTGGGGACTAGAAAGAGCCTTGAGTAAAATCCTTGGCCTTGCTCCTGTGTAGGTACTAGTTGAATGGCTCTCATGTCCATGAGAGCTGTAATTTGTTTTTGCGCCTCTGCCCATTGATTTTGTGGCAGGTTTGGCATTCCTTTTATCCTTGGCAAGGTGTGGAAATGGAATCTGTATCCTTGTGAGATAATGTCTGACCCATTTTTCCTTTGTGATGATGCGCCAGTTGTCTGCAAAAAGTGCTATTTTCCTCCCAAGGGAGCTGCCAAGAGAGCTTTGCTTGGCAGTTTGAGGTTTAAGTCATTGTGTTTGTCTTCTAGTAGTTTGGGACCTGTCTTCTCCTCTCTTCTGTGTTGCAGTGCCCCATTGGCGAGGTTTGTAAAGGGTTTGTGCTTGACCTCTGCCCCTTGGGCGTCTGTATTTACCCCTCTGTGGTCTGTCAGAAGCTGGAAAAGAACAATTTTTTGTTGGCCAATTTCTGCTGAAGCGTGGGGGTTGTACCTGTAAGAAATCGTTGACCGTCTGCATAGATTTTGCCTTATCCTCCATTCTCTTTAAAACTTCTTCTGCTTTAACTCCAAACAAGACATCCTACTGTAAGGGTGCATCTAGTAACTTTGCTTTGACATGATCAGGCAGAGTTTGTTCCTTTAACCAAGCATGCCTACATATAACAGACCCAGTAACAGCTGCTCTATAGGAAGCTTCCAAGGAATCAAATCCACATTGTAAAGTATGTTTGCCCACCTGTTCAGCTGCATGCAACAAATGCTGCATTTCCTTGAATTCAGACTGTTGAGGGTGCGTGCTTATCTTTTGTTTTATTTGAGACATTAGGAATTGCTGGTATTTCAGCATGTGAAATTGACAATTTAGTGCTCTCATAGCTAGAATAGCTGAGGTGTAAACCTTCTTCCCCCACCTATCTAGTGCTCTGGAGTCCCTTTCAGAGGGCACAGGATTTTTAGCCATAGAAGCCTTAGCCCCTTTGGGACCCTGGGAGATTGTCTCTGGGTCAGCAACAGGGCTTTTGTAAAGGAATTTGTGTGAGTCAGGCACTCTATAATATCTGTCTGGTTTGGCTGGAGCAGGAGGCAGAGAATTTGGATTTAGACTAGATTCTAAGTAAACATCATCCACAATGTCTAAAACTGGAGGGATAGCAAGTGGTCTGTGCTGGGGGAGTAAAAGAAACTCTTGGAGCCTTTTCTTTGAGTCGGAGTAGTCCTGACCTTACCAGTGGAAATGTTCCCTCATGTTTCCCCAAAGGAATAGTCTTCAGGGGGAGAAGCTGAGGGAATGGAATCTTCAGCATCAGAATCTTCATAAGGGGGAAAGGAGTAATCCTGTTCCTCAGAAGAGCCTGAGGAAAGAGACAGTTGACCGGAGGAGGCATAATCCTCCTATTGTCTAGGCCTTTTGTCTGGGGGGGGGGTTTGGGAACTTTTAGTTATGTACTCACCATAACTTTAGATGTTTGGGATCCATCTCGCCTACATTCTGTACTGATGGGCTCGGAGCCGATCCCTCGGCTCCGACTCGGCACGCTTATGCTATAGAGCGAGGCCTCTAATTGGCTGAGCTATCTTTATCCCAGGATGCACCACCACTAATCCCCCAGATCTTGTTTGTCCGCATTCATGCACACATGCACAACTTGATTATATAACATTGTTAGATGTTTCAAGATGAAACAATAGGATTCGGACCTTCTGATATCCTCTGATCTCCAAGGAAGGGGGAAGGAGGGTGGGTTATTAGGAATGTAGGCGAGATGGATCCCAAACATCTAAAGTTATGGTGAGTACATAACTAAAAGATGTTATGTGATCCTATCTCACCTACATTCTGTACTGATGGGACAGCGTCCCTAGCACCTAAATCCCGGGTGGCTCATTGGAAAACACTCCTGAGCACTGTGGAACCAAATGAAGCTCGTCCTCTAGATGCCACATCCAATTTGTAATGGGAAATAAAAGTGTGCAGGGAAGACCATGTAGCCGCAGCACAAATGTCACTAATGGCAACCTTAGAATGAAATGCTATCGAAGTAGCCATGGACCTTGTAGAATGAGCTTTGACAGGTGGTAAGCTCTTTGTTAGAATAAAAATAAGCTTGAGTAATACAGTCCCTGATCCATTTGGCAATAGTGACCTTTGTGACAGCTTTGCCTAATTTATTGTCTGCAAAGGATACAAACAACTGATCTGATTTCCTTGTTTGTTTGGTCCTGTCTAAATAAAAACGTAATTGTCTGTGGACATCTAGTGTGTGGAATATGAATTCCGCTTTGTTAGAGTATTTTGGGAAAAAAACTGGAAGCTCTAACGATTGTTGTAGGCAGAAACTAGAACAAACTTTAGGAACAAAGGAGGGATTTGGCCTGAGGGATACTCTGTCTTTGTGAAAAACCAAGTACGGGGGTTTTACTGACAAAGCCTGAATCTCTGAAACTCTTCTGGCAGAAGTAATAGCCACCAGAAATGCTGTTTTCCATGATAGAAACTTCAGATCACATGTAGCTGCCGGTTCAAAGGGAAAAGAAGTCAAGGCTCGTAACACTATATCGAGATCCCATGGAGGTGCAGGATGAGAAATCGGCGGTCTTAATAGAGCAGCCCCTTTCAAGAAGGTCTTACACAATCTGCTGCTCATTAAAGGAGGGTCTATAGATTCGTGAAAATTAGAAATTGCTGCCAATTGTACTTTGATGGTAGAAACTGAAGAGCCCTGATTGAAAAGAGAAGTCAAAAATTTTAGTACTTCTGCCACGGGAACAGAAATGGGGTCCAGACCTCGGAGTTGGGCCCAAATAGCAAATCTTTTCCATTTGCCAGAGTACAGTTTCTTTGTAGCAGACTTATGGGCCGAAGATAATATGTGTACAACATCTGGATCCAATGTATGACTCCTGACTATCGTCGGAAGAGGAGGAGCCAAGCCGTCAATTTTAAGGTGTGTAGGGAGTGGTGGAATAGTCCCGACTGATGAACGAGTAGGTCTGGGACCTGATCCAGGAACCATGGGCCTTCCAGAGCATGTTTCCGAAGATAGGGGAACCACACTTGACGAGGCTAGTAGGGAGCAATTAAGATCATTTTGCTCCCCAAGAGAGATGCCTTTTGAATCACCTTGGGGAGGAGAGGAACTGGAGGGAAGGCATAAAGCAAGCCGGTGGGCCAAGGATGGACTAGTGCGTCCATGGGGCTCTTCCCCGAAGCCGGGGTTAGGGAGAAGAATTCCTTGCACTTTGCATTCAGAGGAGTCGCGAAGAGGTCGCAACACGGAACTCCCCATTTGCTGAAAATCTGACTTGCAACTGTCAAATTCAGTGACCATTCGTGAGGAGAGAGGATGGTTCTGCTTAATCTGTCGGCTATCACATTGGACTTGCCCGGTATGTGAGTAGCCACTAGGAAGCGTTTGGTCGAGACTGCCCATTCCCAAACTCTCATAGCTTCTCTGCAAAGAGGATAGGACCTGGTCCCTCCCTGTTTGTTCAGGTACCAGACAACTGACATGTTGTCTGAGTGAACGGCAATTACGCCCTGAGGGAGGTAATCGTGAAGGGCTTGGAGAGACAGAAGCACCGCTCTCATTTCTAGAATGTTGATATGAAGTAGGGTCTCTTCTGGGCGCCATTTGCCTTGGACTGACCTGCCCAGGGAATGCCCCCCCCACCCCATCTGGGAGGCGTCCGTGGTCAAAGTGGCCGCAGGAGGAGGTGGAACAAAGGGTCGTCCCTGATCCAAATTGGAGGGCACTAGCCACCAGCGAAGGTCCCGTTTGCATGTTTCCGTGATCCATATGAGGTGACTGAGAGGGAGTTCCTGAAAGGACCACTGAGTTGAAAGAAGCCACTGGAGAATTCCCATGTGCAATCTTGCCAAGGGGACTAGAAGAACTGTGGCGGACATAGATCCCAATAGCTGCAGGATCATTCTGGCTGGGGCTTTGGACCTGGGAAGTAAGGCTCGAACTTGAGTCTGTATGGTTTGAATTCTGTCTGTAGGTAGATAGACCCGCATTTGGTTTGAGTCTATCTCTACCCCTATGAATCTTATTCATTGAGATGGCAGCAACACAGACTTTGGCCAATTGAAGGTGATGCCAAGGGAATTGCCCAGTGATATAGTGGCTTGTAGGCTCCGCAGAAGTAGATGCTTGGAGGTGGCAGTTAGGAGCCAGTAGTCTAGATACGGAAACACCTGGAATCCTAGACTTCTCAGGTGAGCAGTCACGACTGCCAAACACTTGGTGAACACCCTGGGGGCTGTGGTGAGACCAAAGGGCAGCGCACGGAACTGAAAATGACTGCCTCCTAGGCTGAAGCGCAGATGTCTCCTGGACGCCTGATGTACCATGATATGATAATAAGCATCCTTGAGATCTATGGAGCACATCCAAACACCTTTCTCCAGCAATGGGAGAATGGTTTGGAGGGTGACCATTCGGAACTTGGACTTTCTGACTGAACGGTTTAGGATGCTGAGGTCCAAAATGGGCCTCAAGTCCCCGGTCTTTTTTGGCACCAAAAAGAATCTTGAGTAAGTCCCTAATCTGATCTGGTCTGCGGGGACCGGTTGGATGACTCCTTTTTGCAGCAGCTTTGAAACTTCTGAGGCTGCGGTATCCCGTTGACTGGGTGGCGGGTCCGGGAATTTTTTGGACCAATGGGGGGGGGTGAGAGAATGGGATGAAGTAACCTCCGGCGATAATCCGAAGCACCCATCGGTCCTGAGTGATACCTTCCCAGGCCTTTAGGTGCTTCGAGAAACGACCCCCGACTGGCTCCGGAGCAGCACAGCCGGGCAATCCCTCAGGGACTATGAAAGGCTGAAGAGCCACGAAAGGATTCGTGGTCTCCATTGTTGCGAGGGCCTCTGCCGCCTCTGGGACGGCGTCTTCCGGATGAATTTCCCCCTCCTCTGCCTCTGGAAGGGGAACCCTCCTGCTGAGAGGGGTAAGGCTTCTGAGATCACGAACCACATTTTCCCTCCTCTTTAGCCTTGGGATAAGGCCGAAAGGGAGTGGAAAATTGCCTCTGGCAGTCAGAGTCTTACCCTCCTGTTCACAGCGGTTAGTGTGTCCTTTACCTTGGGTCCAAACAGGAGGACCCATCAAAGGCGTCGGCAAATGAAGACTTAAAGGCCTCCGAAATGACACAGACGGAGCCAGGCTTGTCTCCGAGAGCAATGCCTGTACCCTGCTCTACTCGCCTTGCCGCATAAGAAATGAGCCTCATGGACGAGTTGAAATGGACGACATTGTAGCCAGCTGAGAGCCAACCGTCTGGGCCAGCTCCTCAGGCAGGTTACCCAAGAGGGTATCGGATAGCTCCTTAATCAGATCTCTCTGAAATCTGGTAAAGTGCGTAAGGTAGTTCAAGGACCTCAGTGTAAAGGCCGCTGAACTGAGGGTGCTATCCGTACCGATCCATGCTCCTAGACTCCTTATTAGGAGGATGGACGGACGTAGAAGCCTCTGCTACATCTTGCTGGGTAGCAGATGCCACCACCAAAGCATCTACAGCCACAACTTTAGTTAGGAACTCTTTGTCAGGGGGCGCCGAGAGAAATTTGTTCGGACGAGCAGGCACCGGTTCCACAGAATCTGGTGTTCCAGCCTTCGACAGATCAAATCCAAGAGCTCGTCGAAGGGCGGAGACACCCAGGAGGCGGAGGGCTGAGCCCCGAAGGCCTTCAGGAACACCGGACTCATCAGCAGAGGGAGGTTTGGACTGCCAGCCGCCTCGTTGTTTTAGGGCTTCCAGGATGTCTGCAAAGGAGACATCATCCGGGGACGACTTAGGGGACCCCTCTGCATCATCGAGATCAGTGTCGGATGTCAGAGACTCATCAGGGGAGTCAACATGCTTCCTCTTGCACGATCTTTTCCTGGGGGTTCTTCGAAGAGGCTTCAGAAGGACCTCCAGGAAGGGAGAAACCCCAGCGGGGTAACCTGAGGCCCGGGGGCTCCGCTGTCTAAGGACAGGGGGACTGCCAACGACCCAGTTTCCGTATGCAGGGAAGGAGCTGGGGAAACCATGGAGGTAGCCAAGGAAGATTTGGCTAATGCACTCCTCATAGCCCTGAAGGCGGGACCACCAGAATCCTGGGAGGGTCCCACCTCCGTGGCCACGACAGTGGACGGCACTCCCGCCGCCGATGCACCAAGAGGGAGACTTGGGACCGAAAACATCAATCCCGAAGCCTCCCCCCCAGGGCCGAAGGAAGAAGTCCGTGTACTGAACTCCGACCCAAGAGCCGGAGTTGGAGCAAGGGTCAGGCCCGACCCTAACACCTCCACAGGTTCCACCAGCACCGGCTCCAACGGTGCCAAAGCTGTTGGAGGAGGAATCACAGTAGGAGGGTGGACCATCGGCTGCGAAGCGGAATGGGCTGGAGCCGAAACTAGCTTTGGAACACCGGAGACTGGAAGAGTCGGGAGCACCCTGTCGATGTCGAATCAGACATCTTGGATGATCTAGAGGATACCGATCGGGCCGAACCGATTTCTCCATCGGCTCCGAAGGCTCGGGACCGCTCGAATGGACTCCACAACTATCGGCTCGAGGAAGGTTTCAGGAAATTTCCCTCGGTGCCGATAAGGACTTCGGCTCCGAGGGGAAGAGTCTGAGCGGTAACCCTTATCGGCTCCAATATCAGTGGAGCCGATGAGGGTGACCGCCTCGATGCCCCAGACCTCGGCTCCGAAACCAGAGGGGTCGAGGCTGGAGGCATCGAGGCAGACCGTTCCGACCTCGGCTCCCAAGTCCGTGGAGCCGATGGAGAAGTCTGCTTAGATTTTTTAGCGATCGGTTCCGACTGACTGGTCGGAGCCGACGCTTTCTTCTTTTTAGAAGGAGACGGAGAGGAAGATAAAGCCTCCTCGAAGGAAGGCTTGATTAATCCCTTGAGGATTCATTTGTTCTTCCTCTCCTGGAGGACTCTAGAAGAGAACGCATGGCACACACTACACGACTCTTGTAGGTGCTTAGCACCTAAGCAATAGACGCACGAGGAGTGGTCGTCCGTTATGGACATTTTAAAACCATACCTCGTGCATTTCTTAAACCTGGAGGGTTTCTGTTCTTTAGACATAGTCAAGTCAAAACAAGGTTGCCTACAACTAGAAGAAGGGTTTGTCACAGGAAAAAATATCCCTACTTTAGTGTTAATATTTTAAACTAAAACTTTTTTTTTTTTTTTTTTTTTTTTAAACAACAAGTAAGAGAACAAACTTTTCACAAAAGAAAGATAGAGAGATAGAGAGGGTCAAGACCCTCTAACTTAAACGGGTACTTGACCCACACACAAAAAACCAAGGTAGTAGAAACAACAGGGGAAGGCCCTTCTAACTTAAACGGGAAACCTTCCCTGACAGGAAAAAACACGAAATCCTCAACAAAAACTACCAATACACACTCGTATAACAACAATAGCTGTTAAAACAGCTTTTGGATTTAAATCAAGTAAATTTCTGACAGGAAAAAGCCTAAATAAATAGTACTTAGCCCAGCCAAGTTGAGACCACGTCTAAGCTTTGTAAGCGGCAAACGAGATCTGGGGGATTAGTGGTGGTGCATCCTGGGATAAAGATAGCTCAGCCAATTAGAGGCCTCGCTCTATAGCATAAGCGTGCCGAGTCGGAGCCGAGGGATCGGCTCCGAGCCCATCAGTGCAGAATGTAGGCGAGATAGGATCACATAACATCCCCCGATTAAAGAAATCAAATCTTCAGCCATTTTAAGCATCTGTTTCTTAGGCATGGGGCCTTGAACTGGAGACTGAAGTGAAGTGCAGTCTTTTTTGGTTTTAGAGAAGTCTTAAGCTTAGCATAAGATGAGAGTAGTCGGTCTGAAGATACCTTCTGCAACCGAAGATGTTTCCACAGCACCGGCTTCTCCTTCTGCAATGTTGTCGGTAGGGCCTAAAGAAAATGGTTGCGTCGGCCTAGAACTCTCTGCTTGAGAATCCGAAGCAGTCTGGGGTTGCAATTCTGCAGTCGCCAGGGGCTGCGTAGGCGCCTCACTGAAAAACGGAGAACCGGTGACCAGCCCAGCCGAGGCCTCAGAGTCTGGCTTGGATCTAGGCTGCCTGTCTTTATCTTTGCGTTTTTTATGCACGCCGGTAGTCGGTTGCTCCGATGGCATTGTGTAATTAAATTTCCTACCGAAGTAGTGTCGTGCAAAATCAAAGCGTCGCTTTATAGTTCGCTTATTGAATCTAGCACAAAACCGACAACCAGTGACGTCGTTGTCTGGGCCTAGGCAAGGTATACAATAAGAATGAAAGTCCTTATGAGGTATTTGCGTCCCACAAGAAATGCAATTGTTAACTTTTTCTGACATTGGACTGAGGCAAGAAAAGGTTCCCCAATGGGGTACTTAGCTTTGAAGACTTCGGACTGAAATTCGATTCGAAAATCTCAGGTGTCAGCCGACCAGCACTTGCGAACTGCTTCTGCTTCGGGCACCGCATGGCAAGAAAGACTGAAGAAAATGGCGTTGGATGCCTCTTATATACCCCTGGCGCACTGACGTCAGGGAAGAAGCGACAGCAACCAACGCCGGACCAAGACTTTGGAATTCGGGCCGACTGCGGGATCGCCTGACAGCAGGATAACCCAAGTGTGATGACTGCAGCACGGTAACATGATTAACATCAAGTAGCCAGTGATCCAGGTGTGGAAAGACCTTGATACTGCAAGGCTGTGGTTCAATGCAATCACAGGCATGCATTTTCTGAATGCCCTGGGGTCTGAGGCAAGTCCAAATTTAACAGCCCAGAAATAAAAGTGGGAGGACCCTACTCAATAATGTGGGAACCTTATTGACTTGGTAATCCTTATATACATCTAGGAGGTCTAAAGAGCATATCCAGTCTCCAAGTTTCTCTCGATAACTAAGTAGCAACTGCACCATGACCACATGGAACCCTCTGTTTGGACTAAACTTGTTTAGGATTTATACATCTAGGAACTGTCTGAGGTCAGTTGTATTTTTGGGAAGTAAAAAGAATACTGGGTAGTACCTGGAGTTTATCTACTCCAGTGGGCTCTCATTGATAGCGGTCTCTTGTAAGAGACTAAAGCTCTCTGTCTTCATCATCCTCTTCTGACAGGATGAAACCCTGGAAAGGGGAAAGTGGTGCAGTTGGAACAGTGAGTCGAAAGGGATTAGGAATTATGCTGTTGCTAGCCACCAAGCTAGGGAATGCAGTAACCATGGTTAGACAGAGTTCTTACCATTGGGTTGGTATCCACCCTGGAAATTACCACATGTCCATGCTTGACTTTCACAGACTGCTGAAATTTGTGTTGCTGTTATACCACAACTGTCTTCATCACCTCTGCATCCTCAAAAAGGAGCACTTAGTAGCTTTGAATTTAATGCAAACACTAGTAAGAATCCTTCATTCTCCTACAAAAATGTATTCCTAACCTTAGGAAGAAAAGGTCTGTGCTAGTAAATGTGTTAAGAAGGATGTTTGAAACCTGTTAGCCATGTCCAACATGGAAAAACAGAAATTACTATTTACTGTAACTCTGCTGCCCTTACTGCAATGTGTCAAGTGCATAAGAAGGCAGGAAAATGCAGACAGGTTAGTTGTCTGACTGGACAGCTTTGATCTGTGTTCACTATTCCATACCTTCCTCATATTTTGGGGAATTCATCAACATCATAATGGAATCTTAGCATATGCAGCAAGTAGCTCAGTATTCTTAGGGAGAAAGTCCAGGACAGGAGCACTCGGTTCTTAAAGTGAGCTAATGCCATATATTTTTGTGGAAAAGACTGCTGAGCTCTGAGGTATGACCACAGTCTTCAGGGCTGCTGCAGTGACAACAAAGCCTACAACAGAATTCTGGACCCAACAATTCCAGTTCTTGCGAGACTATATAATCCTGTCTGGGGCCCAAACAACTGTCTTCTTTCATGAAAAACAGACCTGGTATACAAAAGGTTTTGGGGGAATTTGTCTGGAAAGGCCCATCTGAGATACAGAAGAGACACTATCCCTCCTGACAAACCTAGTCAAATAGTCTTCTACTACATAGACCATTATTTTGGAAAAAACTGAATTAGGCAAACACTGTTTTATCCTGCATGGGTACCTCAAGGAGAGGGAGCAATTCTTTTACCAACGGCATGTTTTTTCTTGGCCGACCTATTTTTGTCCCTGTACTTAGCTCTATCTCAAAAGCAGACTCCTTTGAGCTCTCAAGAGTTTTATCGGTCTGTCTCATCTACTTTTTTTGTCAACAATCCATTTAAACTAAGTGCATTCTTGAAGTCAGTCAGCATCCTATGGTCAAACCTCCTGTAAATATCACACTTCAGTTTAAGATGCTGAGGTCCTAAGCATACTACACATAATAAATGCTTATCTAACGGAGGTGTCCTGTGAGAATACAACACACTGTCTGAACCCCACTACCTTCTCAACCTCTGCTGAAAATAGTTAGAACACAACAAAACAATAACAGCCAACAAAAATCCTTAAACACAAGAAAAAAATAAATAAATAGAAGCAATTTATTTATTTTATTTATTTATTTCAGTTTGATGACCAGGGAAGTCCACTGGGCCAAGAAGAGCCCATTTTCAGTGGAGGCCCAGGGGAAAAACCCCATTAACAATGACAATCAATAACAAAATATGCATAACAGAGAGAATATATATGCTGAGAGAAACAATTTAAAAAGAAGTTATGTACTTACCATAACGTTCCATGTGAGTTATCTCGCCTTTATTCTCACTGATGGGTTCAGAGCCGATCCTCGGCTCCGACACGGCCGATAGCAAAGCTCAAGGTTTGCCAGTAGCTCGAGACCAAGCCCCTTATCCCACAATGCACTGCTGGAATTACCTCAGATCTTGTTTGCTGCAAATATATATATATATATATATATATATATATATATATACACACACACATATATATACCTTTACCCTACTCTAAAAAGGGAACACTTTCCAAAGGAAAAGAAGAACTGAGGAGCCAGGATAGTACTAGCCTCTAAGTCTACTGTCAGCCAGGAGGGGGAAGGAGGGAGGGATGTGAGAATAAAGGCGAGATAAACAACTCACATGGAACGTTATGGTAAGTACATAACTTCTTTATGTGAAGTTATTAAATCTCGCCGTTTATTCTCACTGATGGGTAGCGTCCCTAGCACCCTCAATCTTGGGTGGCTCATGGAAGTAAGTGTTTCAGTACCGTGGAACCAAAGGAAGACCTGTCCCTGGCCGCCTTATCTACTTTGTAATGCGTAACAAAGGTATGAGGCTTAGACCAAGTGGCTGCAGCACAAATATTGTCAAGGGGCAATTTAGCTTGAAAGACAGAAGACGTAGAAATGGCTCTGTTAGAATGAGCCTTAGGTCTGTGCGTCAATGGCATGTTTGCATTCGCATAAACAAAGGATATACAGTCTGATAACCATTTAGATAGAGTTGTTTTAGCCACTGGATTTCCTTTTCTAGCCTCTGAAAAGGACACAAAAAGCTGATTTGATTTTCTGATATCCTTAGTTCTATCAAGATAAAATCTGAGCTGTCTGTGTACGTCAAGTTTATGCAGCATGTATTCCAATTTGTTAGAGTAGTTGGGGAAAAAGACTGGCAATTCAATAACTTGATTAATATTGGATTCAGAACAGACTTTAGGCAAAAATGAGGGGTTTGTTCTGAGAGATACTCTATCAGCATGGAAAATCATGTAAGGTGGTCTGACAGACAATGCTTGGAGTTCTGACACTCTGCGGGCAGAAGTAATGGCCACTAGAAAAATAGTTTTCCAGGATAAATATTTGAGATCACAAGAAGATGCTGGTTCAAAAGGGGGGAGAATAATTTGAGACAGCATAAAGTTCAAATTCCAGGGAGAATAAGAAATTTTGACAGGAGGTCTCATGTGAAGAACACCTTTAAGAAAAGTTTTAGATAACTTATGGCCCATAACGTTCGAGCCATCAAATCCAAGGTTGAAATTTGAGATGGCGGCTAACTGGACTCAAACTGTAGTAGCTGCTGCCCCTTCCTTAAAAATTTTTGTCAAAAATTTTAAAATGGATAGTGGAGCTCGGAAAGGGTCAATTTTCTGTGTGTTGGCCCAAACTGAGAACCTTTTCCACTTACTGCAGTATAATTTCCTGGTGGATGGCTTGTGAGACGACAAGAGAATTTTTCTTGTATCTTCTGAAATTGAATGAAGCCTGGCAATTAGGGGAAGTGGATTAGCCAAGCAGTAAGCTTCAGGGACTGCCGAGATGGATGGAGGTCCCCTGATGGGTGCGTCAGAAGTTCCGGAACTGGGTCCAGGATCCATGGATCTTCCAGCAGGTGATGGTAGAGAAACGGGAACCAAATCTGTTGAGGCCAGTAGGGGGCTATGAGGATAACAGTCCTTCCCAGCGATTTTGATTTCTATAAAAATCTGGGTATCAATGGAAAGGGTGGGAATGCATAAAGGAGACCCGGGGCCAATCGTGTATGGGTGCATCTCTCGGGGGATGTCCTGGAGGTGGTATTAGGGCAAAGTAGCTTCTGCATTTTAAATTGATGTGGCTGGCAAAGAGGTTGCAGCAAGGCTGGCCCCATTTGGGGAAAATCAACTCCGCAACCTGTTGTTTGAAAGACCACTCGTGAGGGAGCAATATCGCCCTGATTAGCTTGTCCGCTATCACATTGGATTTCCCCTGGATGTGCGTTGCTAACAGAAAACGCTGGGACGACACAGCCCATTGCCAAACCCTGAGGGCTTCTCGACAAAGGGGGTAAGACTTGGTTCCACCTTGCTTGTTCAAGTACCAGACTACTGACATGTTGTCCATCTGAATTGCAATAGTTCCTAGAGGAAGAGAGTCCTGAAAGTACTGCAACGCCAGAAGTACCGCTCTCAACTCCAGAACATTGATATGCAAATGTGACACTTGATCCGTCCATGTGCCTTGGGCAGTGTTTCCCTGAAAATGCCCCCCCAACCTATCAGGGAAGCGTCCATGGTCACAGTGGCTACTGGGGGGGGGGGGCAAAGGGCCTTCAGATTGTGATATGAAGAGATGTCAACCACCACCAAAGGTCTCTCTTGCAGGAATCTGTGATGAGAGTCATGTGGTACATCGGCAGTTTCTGGTAAGACCACTGAGCAAATAGGAGCCATTGAAGGATTTGCATATGCATCCTTGCGAGTGGTACGGCCAGGATTGCAGCTGCCATCAAACCTAGCACCTTCAAGACCTCTGCTGCTGTAGCTTTGTTCTTTGACACCAGTGAGTTGATGTGTTGGCAGAGAAGTGAGACTCTTTCAAATGGAAAACGTAGAGTGGTGGTTGAGGTATCCAACTCTGCTGCTATAAAAATGGTATGCTGCGATGGCGGTAAGACAGACTTTTCGAAGTTGACTGTAATGCCTAATTGATGGCAGAGTGTCAGAGTGTATTGTGTTGCCTGAGTTAATTGATGCCTGGTGGTAGCGGTGAGGAGCCAATCGTCTAGGTATGGAAACACCTGGAATCCTAGACGCCTCAGGTGAGCCATGACCACTGCCATGCATTTGGTGAACACTCTGGGGGCTGTAGTGAGACCAAAGGGCGGGGCTCGAAACTGGTAATGATTGGCTCCCAGCTGGAAACGCATGTGATTCCTGGAGCGTCTGTTCATCTTTATGTGATAGTTACTGCCCTTGAGATCTATGGAGCACATCCAATCGCCTTTTCCTAGGAAGGGAAGAATGGACTTAAGCGTGACCATTCGGAACTTCTCTTTCTTTACGAACTGATTGAGTCTGCTAAGGTCCAAGATAGGTCTCCAGTCCCCTGTTTTCTTTGGTACCAAAAAGAATCTTGAGTAAGTTCCGAATCCAACTTGGTCTGCTGAGACTGGTTGGATGACTCTTTTTTTCTAGCAATTTGTGGACCTCTATGATTGCTTGTTCCCTGAGACTGGGTGGAACATCTGGGATTCTGTATACAGGAGTGGGAGGTGTAGAGAATGGTATGAAATATCCTCTGGAAATGATGCTTTGTACCCAAGTATCCGACGTTATGTTTAGCCAGGCTTCTGGGTACAAAGATAAGCGACCCCCAACTGCCTCCAGAGCCGGACAGCCGGGCCTCCCTTCAGGGGCGCTGGTAGGGCTGACCAGAGAACTGTCCTCTGTCGTCCTGTTGCTGCGGACCCCCTCTGCCTCGCGGGCAGCATCTTCCATTATAACCCCTTCCTCTGCCTCTAGAGGGGGTTTCTCCACGTGAGTACTGGAAGATTCCCTGTGCTTTTCGGAACCACATTTTTCCGCCCTTAGGGCCCTTGGGATAGGGCCGAGTAGGGGTAGAAAAACGGACACCAACGGCAGATAGGGTCTTGCCTTCCTGCTCACACCTGATTAATGTTTCCTTTACTTTAGGCCCAAACAGTGACGAGCCATTAAACGGAGCGTTAATAAAGGAAGACTTAAAGGGCTCCGCAAAGGAACAGAGATGCATCCAGGCTTGTCTCGCAGAGCAATGCCTGAACTAGCGGCTCTACTTGAATCCATCAGCTACATATGATATGAGACACATGGACGAGTTCACAACTGAATTTAAGGTAGCAAGCTGTGTGTTGACTCTGTCGGCCACCCCTGCAGCTACCGTACCCTGAAGAGCATCTCCTAGCTAATTCAAGAGATCTCTTTGGAGTCTCGTGAAATGGGTTAAATAGTTTAGCGATCGAAGAGAAAAAGTCGCTGAACTAAACATGCGTTTCCCATATCTATCCATGATCCTAGACTCTCTATTAGGAGGATGGATAGATATGGATGTTTCAGACACTTCCTTTTTGGTGGCTGCAGCTACCACAATGGCATCAACAGGCACTCCCTTGGTCAAAAAGGCTTTGTCCACTGGGGCAGAGATAAAATTGTTCGGCTTCCGAGGGACAGGTTCCATGGCCTCCAGCGACTCCCACGCCTTACGAGAGATCAGCTCCATGAGCTCATCGTAAGGCGGAGACACCCAAGAAGTGGAAGGTTGAGACCCAAAAGCCTTTAAGAGCACTGACTCATCCTCAGTAGGGGCTTTGGACTGCCAACTGCCCCTCTGACTCAGGATCTCTAATATCTCTGCAAAGGAGATATCCTCAGAGGGGGATTGAGGGGACCCTTCTGACTCATCCAGGTCAGGTCAGATGTCAAAGACTCCTGTGGGGAGTCCAAGTGCCTCCTCTTACACAATCTCTTCCTGGGTACCTCCTCAGTGGGGGGATCTGGGGAGGTCTTGGAAGAGCATGGGATGCCTTGTGGTGTGGGGGTACTTGAGGCTCAGTGTCTCTGCGCTTCACAGGGGGACCGGTGGATGAAGAAGCGGACACAGGAAACTTGAGGGGAAAGGAAAGGCTGAACTGATGCTGACGATGTCTTAGGAGACATGACTCTCCTCATGGCATCGAAAGCGCCATGGCTCTGACAAGAAGGGGAAGATGGACCCGGACGGACTGTCTGATCCTCCCGCACCGAAACCATAGGCTCCGAGCCTGAGGTAGGAGCCGAGCTCATCCGAGCCGAAGCCCCGAGAGGAAGAGTCGGCACAGACATATCGGTCCGACTATCCTCCCCAGACCTGACAGGAGATCGTTGGCTCCTAGCATTCTCGGTCGGCGCCAAGGACGTTCGAGTAGATGGAACCAATAACACCGGTGCGGGTCTCGGTTCCAAGGGTTCGACAATCATCGGTTCTGGCTCCTTAGGCTCCGAGGGTCCAGTACGGCTCGGAGGAGTAGTCAAATCCGGTTCAATGGTCTTCGGCTTGGACGAAGTGGTCGGTGCCGACAACAATTTATCAAGTCCTGGTGCCCGTAAAAGCTTCTGCACTAGCCGATCCATATCCAAATCAGAGAGGCTGACCGAAAACTTAGAGGAATGCACCGAAGGTGCTGACTGGAGCAGAGGAGATGAGGGGACCTCGGAGACCGGCTCCAAGACTGGGAGCTGGCTCCAAACTAAAGGGACACTCTGTTTTGAGGGCTGTGGAGCCGATGACCCTGTACCCTCTGATCTCTTTGCCTCCTTGGTCTGTTTGGAATCAGAAAACTTCGAAGATTTTGACAAAGTACTGGCACTTTCCTGACTTCCCAACGTTTCAGAAAAAAAAGAATGCTGCAGTAACCCCCTCTCTATTAGTTTTCTCCTCCTTTCTAAGAGAACCCTAGATGAAAAGGAATGGCATATACTGTAGGAGTCTTGAAGGTGTTTAGCCCTCAGACAACAGACACATTGGACATGTCCATCTGTAACGGACATTTTCTGTCCACAATCTAAACACTTTTTAAACCCCGATTTGGGGGGAGATTTTTCTCTCTCATCCAACATTCTTTTAAAAGAACACCACAAAAAAATACCTGTAAAAACTAAATACAGGGCTAACTAAGCCCACACTAAAAAAACACTAAATAGAGCCAGGAAAGGGCCTAACACCAAGAAAACAAAAACTACACACAGGGTAGGATCTCTACAAAACTAACCTACTTAAAACTATATTATTTTAAACTAGAAACACACTGAACACTAACAATCACTCAAAAGAAAAGAAAAAAAAAGAGTTTTTTTAACTTGCGATTTGTCAAAATGGTCCAAGCTAACTGGATCACCGAGATCTCTCTTGCCGCGGCAAACTAGATCTGAGGTAATTCCAGCAGTGCATTGTGAGATAAGGGGCTTGGTCTTGAGCTACTGGCAAACCTTGAGCTTTGCTATCGGCCGTGTCGGAGCCGAGGATCGGCTCCGAACCCATCAGTGAGAATAAACGGCGAGATTTAACAACTTCACATCAAGTGTTAAGAGATAACATAATATAGAGTAACTGTAGCGTCAGAGGACATAACTTCTACTAATCTTTGTAGACTAAATTAAAGTTAAACAAAATTTAACAAGTGTGAAGAGAACAACATTATATACATAGTAGCTGTAGTGGCAGTGGACATGCATTCTATTAATCTTTGCAGTCTAATTTTTAAAAATCATCAGTTACAAAAAATGTAAGTCACAGATCTGATGAAAATCGGAAAAGAAAATGCAGTCCAGCAGAATAGCCAGATTGGAGGAGATGTATGTGGTGTCAAAGAGGAGAGGCAGACATGGCTGGGAAAATAAAGATGAGTGAGGAAGGGCTCGTGTATGGGAAGAGCAGGGGCAAATTAACTGAGATGAAAGGTAGGAGTGTAGGAGAGATTTGAAGATGGTGTGGTTAGGTGTGTGTCGTAGGGAGGAAGAAGTGAATTCCATTAACTTGGCTAGATAGTATGATAGGAGAAGGTAGCCAGGGGGATGGGAGGGTTTGAGAATTTGTAGGAGGTTTTTATTTTCAGATCGGAGTGAGCAGTTAGGAATATAGGGTGTTAAGGTGTTGGAGACAGTGGGACAGATGGATCGTTTACAAATGAGTTTATGGGCTGTGGTGAGTTTAAGTAGGTTTAGGTAGTTGGGTAGTTCTAGCCATTGAAGAGACTGGAGGGAGAGACAGTGATGGGAAGAATTTTTGGAGTTGGTGGCGAATTTGCTGATTTTGTTGTAGCAGGACTAATTTTGATTGTAGGCCAAGTTGGAGGTTGGTGAGAAATTGAAATGCACGTTAACAAACTGTAGCATGGTTGGGTTTTAGGATGGTGAAAAATACCACTTCGACAAGGGATGGTGGAAAATACCACTTCTACAACTTTTAACACTAATAAAATAAAGGAAAAATGTCTTATTACCAAAAGTGAAGAATCAAAGCCACAACCAGTAAATAATGCAGTGTACAATCTCTGAGAGGAAAAGGAAACAACCTTGCTGAAAATAAAAGTGACAAGTGAAAAAAGAATCCTTTAAACAAAACCAAACTCAGAACACTGCCTATTCCCAGGACAATTTTGTACAGTAACAAGGACTGCATCTCCTGGCCCATCCCCAACATGAACAGCACTCATGGCAACCATCAAAGATAGAAGTGATCTAATTTCATGAATTTTAATCCAGTTAATACACACTTTCATAAGCTTAATGGTTTCTCCAAGGGAGCTGCTTGTGTCTTCATCTCAGATGTATGGTCCTCAGTGTCTTTTCTCTGGACACAAAAGAAGAACCTCCCCTGAACAAAGTTCCAGGATGGGCACACCCATGGTTGGCGGATTTGCTCTTTGTTAAATGTTAATGTACAAGCAGAAATCAGATGACAGGACTCTAACAAGCATAAAAAAAAAATCACAAGATGCAGAAGTGGTGTTGGTGGGCACAGCACAAGAGTTTAAATGTGAAAGCATATTCTCAAGACAGCAGGTCCCACCAGATAAAATATGCTGCCAACATCAGGGCCAGTTTTCCATGTCCTGCTGTTAAGGGAGGACCCACCAGATCTTCCTCAACTTGTACCACCGAGTCCTGATGGTTTCAGGGAAAGGCTGGGCAAGAGAGTCTCTGGTACTCATGGCTGCTAACAAACCCAAACTGGGTAACTCAAATGACTGCTCTACAGGCGCAGGCTCAGCTTAAGGATGCTCTGGCCATTCAACAGTAGTAGACCTGGCATGGATATCTTAGGATGCACTGCAAGATAGCTGCTGGGTATGCAGCATTTGCATGCCCCTCACCGTCAGCTGATACCAGGTGCATGTTTGACTCCTTGCTAGTAGAGGCTGCCATCTCATCCTTCAGAGACCCATACACCTGCCTAAAGTGTGGAAAGCCTGAGGGACAGTAAGACAAATGTCTAGCCTCCTGCACCTTTGCATTTTCTTGCAGTTTCATATAGGATCACATTAAGGGCCCTCTTGTTGAACTCTGCATTAGGCTTCATCAACAGCTACCACATGCTACACCTAAAGAAATCCCAATCCCTCCAAGCTACATGCTCTAGGTGGGCAAATGGACAGATTAGTTGAGAGCCACACTGGACACCACCATAGGCATGAAAGTTTGGTTAGTCCTGAGGGAGACCCTGTCAGCATGAAAAATGATGAAAGGTTCCACAGCCATAAGTGCTTGTAACTCAGACACTCTTCTAGCTGAAGTGATGGCCAGAAGCAAGGCTGTTTTCCAAGAGAGGAATTTTAACTCTGCTGAAGCTGCAGGCTCAAAAGGGGGGAGCGTGAGCTTTTCCATCACAAAGTTTAGGTCCCAAGCAGGAGTAGGGGCTCTTCTTGGTGGCCTTAAGTTGTTAGCACCTCTTGGGAAGTGTTTGATGAGACGGTGTGAGAAGAGAGGTGGCTCAGTGCTGTAATGTGCGGAGATGGCAGAGGCATGGATTTTAACGGAAGAGAAGGATAGGCCCCTGTGGAGTAGTTCTGCTAGGTAACCCAGGAAGAGAGGTAAGGATGTATGTGCTGGGTCAGCTCCTTTAGTCTGGATCCAGGAACAATACCTTTTCCACTTTTCAGCATAGGATTTTCTAGTACTGGGTCGTCTGGCTTCACTTATGACATCCAGGACTTCTTTGCTTAGGGTGGCCACTGGAGGAGAAGTCAAGGAATAAGCTAGGCTGCTAGGTTCAGTGTCTGCAACTGTGGATGCAAGAACTCTCCCTCCTGCTAAGTCAGGAGAGTTGGAATCTGTGGAAGGTGCCATGGAGGCCACTGGGACAGACTGTGCAGGAGTGGGTACCAGTGTTGGCGGGACCAGTCTGTGGCAATCAGGATTGCTCTTGGTCTTTTCTCTCTTATTTTGAGTAATACTCTGGTCAGAAGAGGTAGGGGGACTGCATAGATTGAGAGGTTTGCCCATTGGAAGGACAGGGCCATCCACTTTCCAGGCCTTGCTGTGAGGTTCCCTGGTGCAGAATTTGTTGAGCTGGTGGTTGTAGGGGGAGGCAAATAGGTCCACCTTTGGGGCACACCATTTTTGGGTCACAAGGTTGAAGGTGTTGTGGTTTAACTGCCACTCGTGTGGGTCTAGGAGATTTCTGCTTAAGTTGTCTGCCACAGAGTTTTGGTTGCCTGGCAAGAATTGAGCTTGCAGATGAATATGCATGGCTGAGGCCGTGTTCCAAAGGGTCATGGCTAGCCTGCAGACAGGGTAAGAGTGGGTCCCCCCCCACACTTGTTGATATACCAGATTACTGTGGTGTTGTCAGTTTTGATAAGTAGAGGCCCCGGAGAGAGCAGGGGACTGAAAGCTGTCAGAGCGTGCTGAACAGCTAGCATCTCTTTTTGGTTGCTGTGCAGATGAATTTGGTTTGGGTTCCTATGGCCCTGAATGCATCTGCCGCCCAGGTGAGCATCTGAGGCATAGTCTGATGTGTCTGTGGTTAGGGTCTGGGTGGCATGGGGTTGTGAAAAGGGAAGTCCCTTGTTGTGGTTGCATGCTGCTGCCACCAAAGAAAATCTTTCCTTAGACAGGGTATAACAGGTATAGTAGTTTCCAGGTCCTGTGAATGTTGCTCCCAGGAATACAATTTTTTTGACTGGGGAGAAGTTTGGATTTCTTCTTGCTGATAGTGTACCCCAGTGAAGTTAGTAGGTCCTTTACAAATGTCAGGTGCTGTAACAGCTTTTCCTGACTGTCTGCCTGAATCACGCAGTCGTCCAAGTAATATTTCTTTGTCTGCAGTAAGCAATGGCAGGAGCCAGGCATTTTGTGATAACTCTGGAAGCAGTGGATAAGACAAAGGGAAGTGCAGAGAACTGATAATGCATATATCCTGCCCTGAAATGCAGATATTTCCTGCAAGAATCTCTTATTGGGATATGCAGATAGGACTCTGAGGTCTAGAGTGGCTAACCAGGCATCTTTGGACAGCATAGGGAAAAGCTGCTGCGGTGTGAGCATTCTGAATTTTAGTACCACCAGGAAGGTGTTTAGAACAGACAGATCTAAGATTGGGCACCAGGTGCCCTCTTTTCTGGGTACTAGAAAAAGCCTAGAATAGAACCCTTGGCCTCTCTGATCTGCAGGGACAGGCTGAATAGTCCTCATGGAGAGCAGGGAATGAACTTGGTTTTTTTCCCTCTGGCCACTGGTTTGGAGGAAGATCTGGGAATCCCTTTGGGGATGGCAAGGTGTGGAAATAAAATTTGTACCCCTGGGACACTATGTTGACGACCCATCGATCGTTGGTGATGGAGGCCCAGTTTTCTGCATGGGAAGCAAATTTTCCTCCTAGGGGCACGGACAGATGAGCAGAGGAGTTGAGGAGTCATTGGTAATTCTTTCCATAAGGGGGTGGCTTAGCACTCCCTGGTTTAGAAATGGAGGTACTCCATTGTTTAGATCTCTGCATACCTGAGACTGCTGTCTGGGGGGTCTGTTACCCCTAGGTCTTGTCTGAAGTGGCCTTGACGGGGCAGGAAAGGACCAATGCTTTGAGGGTAATGCCTACCAAATCTTGGAGGCTGAACTTGCAAAAAGTCTTTAACTGTCTGCCTAGATTAAGCTTTTTCTTCCATCTTTTTTTAAAACCTCTTCTGCTTTGGTGCCAAACAGATTGTCTTTGTTCAGAGGTGCGATCAATAATTTTGATTTTACATGATCTGGCATGGTCTGTTCCTTAAGCCAAGCATGCCTTCGAAGTACAGAACCTATGACTGCTGACCTGCAGGATGCTTCTAGGGCATCAAACCCACATTGCAGGTTATGCTTACTGATTTGGCTTGCAGAATGCATAAGTTCCTGTAAATCTTTATTTTCTACACAGTCAGGGAAGGTAGATAAATTTTGTTTAACGAGTTCCATGGTATGTTGCTAGTATTTCAGTATGTGGAACTGACAATTTAATGCTCTAATGGCAAGAGTTGCAGAAATATATACTTTTTTTACACAATCTGTCCAAAGCTCGAGAATCCATGTCCGAGGGGGTGGGATTCTTAGCTGTAGTTGCTTTTATTCCTTTAGGCCCAGAGTATGAGCTACGCCTAAAAGACCTCTGGGTCAGTAATAGGATTCTTGAAAAGAAATTTGTGTGAGTCAGGGACTCTGTAATACCTGTCAGGTTTCCTGGGAGCAGGAGGTAAAGTATCCAAGGTTAGAATGGATTCCATAAAAACATCATCCACAGCATCCAGGACAGGGGGTATTGGTAAGGGTCTGTGCGGAGGTAGATCCAAAAATTCCCTGAGTCTCTTTTTGGATGGAGGATAATCCTGGCATTCCCAATGGAAGTGCTCTCTCAAAGTATGTAGTGTTTCACCAAAAGAAAAATCCTCTGGAGGAAAGGCAGAAGGAATGTATTCCTCTGCATCTGAATACTCATACACAGATAAGGGCATGTCTTCATAAACAGAAACCTCAGAGTCATCGGATTCTTGGTCAGCTAAAAGTGCTGGGACAAGTCTTTATCTTTTAGCAGTAGAAGGGTGGCTGACCCTAATCAGAATAAGGTCTTCCACCATTTTAAGCATCTGAGATTGTGGCAAGGAAGCAGGAGCGTGAGTTTGGGTCGTCGGTCTTTTAGGCATAGCTCATACTCTGGGCCTTAGAAACTCAATAGTTTTAGAAAGAACTGAAGACACGAGAGAAGTTGTCCGTTTGTGTTGAATATCATTAGTGAGAAGAACTTCCTCAGAAGCCGGTGCCTGCACAGTGGCTGCGGACTCATCCAAGGTAAAGACATCCACAGGTTCCGTAGTCAAAGAAGAGTCTCGCGGCATACCGGATTCCAAACAGGTCTTGGTAGCAACCTGCAAATCCATCGATGCGAGCATCAGGGGCTGCAAAAGCACCTCACTGAGTACTGGCGAACTGGCAACTAGCTTAATGGAAGCGTCGTTGGCAGGTTTGGACCTGTGTGGTCTGTCTCTGTCTTTATCCTTACTTTTTTTGGAAGATTGGTAGTCAGATGGCTTACCGAAGCCATTTTGGAATACGGCGATCGAGAGAGAAAGTATTTAGCTACAATAAGGGCCTGACAACAAATAGTTCGGGCGTTGAAAAAAGCACAAAACCGACAACGAGGGACGTCGTGGTCTGGGCCTAAACAGGTGATGCTGTAAGAATGGAAATCTAGGTGTGGTATTTGCTTTCCACAGACAATACAATTGTTAACTTTTTCTGACGTTGGTTAGAGCAAGAGAAAAGGATCCCCAATGGGGTGCTTAGCTTTAGAGGACTTCAACTTCAATTTCGAAAACAAAAAACTCAGGTAGCGACCGACCAGCACTCGTACGAACTGCTTCTGTTTCGGACTCCTCGGCAAGAAAGACTGATGTAATGGCGTCAGCTGCCTGCTTTTATACCAGTGACGACCTGATGTCAGTCCTAGAGCGACA
Organism: Protopterus annectens; assembly: GCF_019279795.1. Taxonomy (NCBI): domain Eukaryota; kingdom Metazoa; phylum Chordata; order Ceratodontiformes; family Protopteridae; genus Protopterus; species Protopterus annectens. Next base: position 309,549,625 of record NC_056727.1, read on the forward strand.
GCAACCGACGCAGAAATACTAAGCCTCTGGTATTCGGGCTGACTGAGGGCTACCCCTGGCAGGATAACCCAAGCGTGATGACTGCAACAGTGAAACACTAAGAAAGTACAGTTGTGTACACCTACCATAAATGTAGATGTTTGAGTGTCTTCACTGTTGCAGTCATGACTGTAGGGTTCTCCCCTGCCGGCAGGCAGCCCTCGGTCGGCCAGAATCCCAAAGTCTGGGTCCGGCGTCGGCTGTTCAGCTACGCTCCCTGACGTCAGAGCGCCAGGAGTACAAAGCTGACAGCCGACGCCATCTTCTCCAGTTTTTCTTGCCCCAGATGTCAGGAGTCCCAAAATGAAAAAGGTCCCAAAACCTTTGCAAATACACCTCAGAAGAATGGTGAAAAGTAAAAATAAGAGGGGACAGGAGGGAGGGAAACCCAGACTGCAATAGTGAAGACACTCGAACATCTACATTTATGGTAGGTGTACACAACTGTACTATGTTCATCGTGTTTCACTGTTGCAGTCATGACTGTAGGGTAGAATCCCAAAGCTGAAAGAAAGGGAGGTGGTCATAAAGAAGAAGGGATGGCTAAAAGGCCCTGCAAGACTGCAGAGGCAAAGCCTGCCCTAGACTTAGAGTAGAGAGGTAGATTGTAGTGCTTAGAAAAAGTATGCACTGAACTCCAAGTTGCAGCTTCCAAAATGTCTTAGGTAGGAACTCCCCTGAGGAAGGCCGCAGAAGTGGCAGCAGCTCTGGTGGAATGAGTCCGTATACTCCCTGGGATTTGCTTTCCATGGTGTGAATAACAAAATCTGATTCCATGAGCAATCCATTTAGAAATGGTCTGTTTTGAAATGGCTTTACCTTGGGAACTTGAAGCATAAGAAACAAACAATTGTTCTGATTTTCTGATGTCCTTGGTTCTGTCCAGGTAAAAACGTAGTTGTCTGTGTACATCCAAGGAATGTAAGATCCTTTCCCCTTTATTCTAAGGAGTGGGGAAAAAGGTTGGCAAGTGGATAGTTTGATTTAAAGCCACTTTGGAAACTACCTTAGGCATGAAGGTAGGATTAGTCCTCAAAGATGCCCTGTCTTGATGAAAAATAATATAAGGTTCCACAGCCATAAGAGCATGTAACTCTGAAACTCTCCTGGCAGAGGTTAGGACTAACAAGATTGCTGTTTTCCAAGATAAAAAGTTGATGTCAGAAGAGGCAGCAGGCTCAGAAGGAGGCAAGGTTAGTTTTTCCAGAACATAGTTGAGATCCCAAGCAGGAATGGGAGGAGATCTAGCAGGTCTTAAGTTCTTAGCTCCTCTGAGAAACTGTCTCATGAGCTGGTGGGAAAAGATGGGAGGGTCTGTATTATAATGAGCAGAAATAGCAGAGGCATGTATCTTAATGGAAGAGAAAGAGAGACCCTTATGTAAGAGATCTGTCAAGTAAAGTAAAATTAAGGTAATGTTAGGAAGAAGAGGATCAGAATCCTGAGCCTGCATCCAGGAACAAAATCTTTTCCATTTTCCTGCATAAGATTTTCTAGTGCTAGGACATCTGGCTTCTAAAATGACATCCATAACCTGCTTGGGTAGGAAAGAAGAAATCAAAGGCCCTGGATTAACCAGGCCGCCAGGCTGTGAGTTCTGACATGAGAGTATAGAACCTGACCCTGATGTTGGGACAGAAGGTTCGGAGACTGAGGTAAAACCCAAGGGGGCTCCAGACATAGGTTTTTTAGAGTAGGATACCAAAACTGCCGAGGCCAATTTGGAGCCAGCAAGATTATCATCTTGGGCTTGTCCTGTTTTATCTTCGATAAGACCCGTGGAAGAAGAGGAAGAGGCGGAAAGGCATATCCCGAGAGGTTCCTCCAAATGAATGACAGGGCATCCACTTTCCAAGCTTCTCTGTGGAAAGTCCTGGTGCAAAAATTCTGTAGTTGATGATTGAGATGGGATGCAAAGAGGTCTATGTGAGGACATCCCCAGACTGCTGTTATCATCCTGAATATTTTGGTGTCCAGCATCCACTCGTGTGGATCCGAAAGGTTTCTGCTCAGACTGTCTGCTAGGAAGTTTTGTTTCCCTGGTAGAAACTGAGCTTGAAGATCCAGATTGCAAGCTAGAGCTGTGCTCCATAGATCCATGGCTAGTCTGCAAAGGGGGTAGGAATGAGATCCCCCTTGCTTGTTTATGTACCACATAACTGTGGTGTTGTCTGTCCGTATTAGTAGTTGTCCTGGTTGTAAAAGATTCCTGAAGGCCAATAGAGCTTTCTGAACGGCTAACATTTCCTTTAAATTGATATGCAGGTGCTTCTGATCCTTTGTCCAAAGGCCCTGCAGACAGTTGCCCTGAAAATGGGCTCCCCAAGCATAATCTGAGGCGTCCTTGGTTGGAATCTGAGTGGCAGGAGGCAGACGGAAGGGTTTCCCCTTTGTTTAGAGCACATGCCCTGGACCACCAAAGAAATTCCTTTTGAAGGCAAGGAAGGACGGAGATCAGAATGTGTAAACTGTGGCAATGCTGAGACCATACACTTTTTAGGTACCACTGTATTTTCCTCATGTGTAGTCTTGCATATGGTACGAGAAGGATGCAGGAGGCCATGTAACCCAAAGCCTGCAGGAATTTCCTTGCAGATAGCCGAGTTAAAGTTGCCAAGGTTTTGAAAGTTGAAGCCAGCTGAAATTGTTTTTCGGATGTCAGAAATGCCATCTGGGTTGTGGTGTTTAGAAGAGCACCCAGAAAAGTTATCTGTTGTGATGGTGTCAAATTGGACTTTTTTATGTTTACAGAGAATCACAGGAACTTGAGGAGGTTCTGTACAAATTCTAGATGCTGGAGTAAGACATCCTTGCTGTCTGCCTGAATTAGACAATCGTCCAGATGAGGGTAAATTTGAATTCCCTTTAGTCTGCAGTAAGCTACTACTGGACCAGGCATTTGGTGAAGACCCTGGGCGCAGTAGATAATCCAAATGGCAGCGCAGAGAATTGAAAGTGCCTCGATCCGGCTATGAACCTGAGGTATTTTCTGTGATCCTGCCTGATGGGAATGTGTAAATATGCCTCCTTTAAATCCAAAGTTACCATCCATGCATTTTGGACAGCACTGGAAGTAGCTGCTGTAGAGTAAGCATCTTGAATTTTGGAATCTCTAGAAAGGTGTTCAAGACCGACAGATCCAGAATGGGTCGCCATGAGTTTTGCTTCCTTGGGACTAGAAAGAGCCTTGAATAAAACCCTTTTCCCCTCTCTGAAAGAGGAACCAGTTCTATGGCATTCATAGCCAAAAGAGCTTCCACCTGGTTTAAGGTCTCCGTCCATTGATGTTTTGGAAGGTCTGGCCATTCGCTTGGCCTTGGCAAGGTATGAAAATGGAATTTGTAACCTCTTAGAACCACATCCAAAACCCATTTGTCTTGGGTTATTTGAGTCCAATTTTGATAAAGAGAGAGTTTTCCTCCGAGAGGGGCTTCCAGGGAAGAAATTCCTGTAGCCCCACAGAGGGAGTCATTGAGTTTGTTTCCTTTGAGATTGTGACCTGTCCTCTCCTCCCCTAGGGGTGGAAGCAGTCCACTGTCTTGGTCTATAAGCAGCTTGTGATTGAGGCCTCCCTCTGGAACGTCTATATCTACCCCTCTGAGGCCTGTCTGAAGTGGGAAAGGACCAATTTTGCGAAGGCCAATTCCTGCTAAATCTAGGAGGCTGTACTTGTAAGAAATCTTTAACTGTTTACATTGATTTCGCCTTATCCTCCATCTTTTTAATCACCTCTTCAGCTTTTGATCCAAACAAAACATTAGGCTGAACAGGAGCATCCAATAATTTTGTCTTTACCTGTTCAGGTAAATTTTGTTCCTTTAGCCATGCATGCCTCCTAATGACTGTGCCAGATGCCGCAGCCCTACAAGAAGCCTCCAAGGCATCAAATCCACAGTGTAAACCATGCTTCCCAACCTGTTCAGTGGCATGCAATAAATCATGTAATTCCTTATCCTCTGCACAGGCAGAAATGGAAGTAAGCTTTTGTTTTAAGAGAGACAATAGAAATTGCTGGTATTTAAACATATGAAACTGTAAAGCCCTAATGGACAAAGTAGCAGAAGTGTACACTTTTTTGCCCCATCTTTCTAAGGATCGAGAATCCTTTTCAGTAGGAGTAGGATTTTTAGCAGAAGCGGCCTTAGCTCCCTTAGGACCCTGGGAAATGGTTTCAGGGTCAGCAGACGGGTTCTTGTATAAAAACTGATGGGAATCAGGAACCCTGTAATACCCATCAGGTTTCACAGGAGCAGGAGGAAAAGAGTCAGGGGTTAAGTTAGCCTCTGAAAAGGCATCATCCACAATATCCAAAACAGGAGGGATAGCCAGGGGTCTATGTTGGGGAAGAAGAAGAAATTCCCTCAGCTTTTTCTTGGATTCCAAATACTCCTGTCCTTCCCAGTGGAAATGTTCCCTCATTTCATGCAAAGTTTCCCCAAAAGAGAAATCCTCAGGGGGAGAAGCTGAAGGAATGGATTCTTCAGCATCAGAATCCTCATAAGGAGGGAAAGAATATTCCTGATCAGAAGAAGAAACTGACGAAACAGAAGCCTGATCAGAGGAATCATAAGAAATATCCTGCCTTAGCCTTTTGTCTGGAGGGGGATGAGAACCCCTAATCATAGTAATCAAATCCTCCGCCATCTTGAGTAACTGCTTCTGTAACTTGGGAGCCGGTTCAGAAGAAGCCTGTGTAGAAGTCTTTGATTTTGAAGGAGTCTTTGCCTTTGTCTTTGGCTTTGCCTGTATTAGTAGCCGAGTAGGCCTGAAAACCCCTTCGGAAGCCGGTACCTGCACAGCGGCTCCGGACCCATCCGAAGGAGCGTTGTCCGAAGGTCCTGCAACAGAAATATTTAAAGGCCTGGTTGGCTCCTCATGACAGTCCGTTTCGGCCATCGGTTCTGAAATGGCCAACGACAGGGGCTGCAAAAGCGTCTCACTGATGACGGCCGAACCTAAAGCTGGCTCCGCTTGTGTGTTATCATCAGATTTGGACCTCGGAGGCCTGTCTTTATCCTTGCGACGTTTATGAACTCCGGTAGCCGGGACCGTATCCGACGACATTTTGTAGTTAAAGCGCCTACCGAAGTAATGAAAAGCAAAATCGTACCTTCGCTTAATTGTACGTTGGAACCAGTCAACAATCCAAAAAAGCAAAATAGTCTGTTCCACTCTGCTCGGACCACATACACACCGACACTTGGGATGTATAAAATCACAAATTTAATAAAAAATACACACAAATGTTAAGCGCTTTCATCTAAATTACTTAGACTTCTTCAGAACAATTCTTAACAGTTACTTCCCAGTTTAAATACATCATATAACCTATCAAAAATGTTATTTAAAACAATTAACCATTTAAAGTGCCAGTGTGCCTCAACTTAATGCCATCATTCTACAATATATTATAGTATAAAAAAAGTACAAGAATCATATTACTTCATACATTAACAATTATGTACAAACACATATTAACCCATCTCAATACGCATTTGATTAAAATATGTAGTATTTAATAAATTAGCGTCTTTGACCTACATCCTGCCTAACTAGCTTACATTTTCTAAAATGGGTCTTACAGATATATGGTCATTTAATCCAGGGGGGGATGAAGCATTTAATTTAATTTGCCATCTGACTTCTAACTCACCTAGTTTCTTTTTAATACACCCACCCCCAGGATTTTCCTTGGCTATGTCTAAACTACCAAAATGAAACACGCTGCAGTCATTATTCTCTACTAAGTGTCTCCATAAAGCATTATTTATGTCTTTTTTCTTTATACTATAGTAGTGGTCATAAATCCTTTGTTTAAGGCATCTATCTGTCTTTCCTATGTAGTAACAAGGACAGTTGGTGCATTTTGCCAAATACACTAAATGCTGGGTTCTACAATTTCCTTTTTTAAACATAATACTTGTATGATTTGTGTCTTCAAGTGTAATAATCTTCTCAGTAGTAATATATTTACACTGGTTACAAGTACCACATCTAGTAGTCCCTTTGCTGTCCATAATGTTACTAACTTTTCCTTTTTTCCTTTCTAGATCATTTTTAATATTATATCCATTCCTAGAAACAAATCTTGGTAATTTCCCCATTATTTCCGCTATTTTTTTGTCTGTCCTTAAAATGTTCCAATTTTTGGAAATAATATTCTTGACATCTACACTCCAAGGGGTATGTTGTATTATACACGCTCTGGTGTATTCAATGTTACCATCTCTATTTTTAACATTAGTGCTATTTCCTATATTTAATGGCCCACTACCAAGGAGAGGTGTGTATTTTTTACCCCATTCATTTCTTACATAACCTGTTGCATCCATTACCAACCACCTTGGGTACCCTCTCTGCAGGAACATGTCCCTTATAACCTCCAATTCTCTTAAAAAATTTTCTTATATTAGAAAGTTAAATTTGGCAGTGTTATTTAATAATAACAGTAAAAATGAGACCAGGAGTGAGTTCAAGAAAAAAAAAGTGTGTACACCCCCCCTCAATGTAACTCTAAGTATGTTCGAAAAAATAGTAGTCAATGAACTTTATGTTTATAACAATAAGATTAGTACAGCTAAAGTGAAATACAATCTTAATACTAAGGAAGTGGCAGCTTTGAGAGAAATGCAAAGCAATAGTAGGATAAGGGTAATGAAGCCCGACAAAGGGAGTGGGGTTGTTATATTTGATCAAGAGGAGTATAAAAACAAGATAAATGAAATACTGCTAAATTCAGGGAATTATTGTATATCATCTCGGAATGAAGTGAATATAGGATATAACAAAATTAACTTATACCTTGAAGACTTGTTGGTTGAAGAAAGGATTGGCATGGATTTATATGGTTATTTAAATGTGGAATGTCCCATCATAAGTACAATAATAGGCATACCCAAGATACACAAAGAGATATTGGACCCTCCGTTTCGCCCTATAATATCTGGAAACCGGTCTAAAACTTTCAATTTTGGGAAAGGTGGTGGATGTTTGGTTGAAGCCAATGTACACCTCCATCATGCATATTATCATAGACTCTTGGGACTTCTTAGGAAAACTCAAAAATGAAATGGTAAAGTCTAACAGTATACTGGTTACGATAGATGTAGTGGATTTGTTCTCCAGTATACCCCAAGATGAAGGAATGGTTAGACTGGAGAATTGTTTGAATAAAGCAGAGTACCTTTCAAGCGATAGGAAGAGACTTATTCTGGAATTTGTGGAAATAATTTTGGAACACAATTACATCCTGTTTGAAGGAGAATATTACACACAGATTAGAGGTGTGGCTATGGGAACAGCTTGTGCCCCCATTTTTGCCAACCTCTATCTATACGATTGGGAAGATGAATATATACTTAAAACTAAATGGTACACTAAAATGTCATGCTACTATCAGTTCTTGGACAATGTTTTCTTGATCTGGAAGGGTTCCCAGGAAGAACTGGAGCAATTTAAAAGTTATCTAAATTCCAGATGCAGTTGGTTAAATTTTACGTTTAATATCAATACTAATATTATGGCGTATTTAGATACACAAATTATAGTGGAAAATGAAAAAATGAAGACAAGGATATACAGGAAGGAAACATTTAGTAATGGATACTTGGAATTTACCAGCTGTCATCATTTGAGCCAAAAAAGAAGCATAATTAAAGGCCAATGTATCAGGGCAGCCAGGATGACATCGGACTACCCCGATTTTTTAAGAGAATTGGAGGTTATAGGGGACATGTTCCTGCAGAGAGGGTACCCAAGGTGGTTGGTAATGGATGTAACAGGTTATGTAAGAAATGAATGGAGTAAAAAATACACACCTCTCCTTGGTAGTGGCCCATTAAATATAGGAAATAGCACTAATGTTAAAAATAGAGATGGTAACATTGAATACACCAGAGCGTGTATAATACAACATACCCCTTGGAGTGTAGATGTCAAGAACATTATTTCCAAAAATTGGAACACTTTAAGGACAGACAAAAAAATAGAGGAAATAGTGGGGAAATTACCAAGATTTGTTTCTAGGAATGGATATAATATTAAAAATGAGCTAGAAAGGAAAAAAGGAAAAGTTAGTAACATTATGGACAGCAAAGGGACTACTAGATGTGGTACTTGTAACCAGTGTAAATATATTACTACTGAGAAGATTATTACACTTGAAGACACGAATCATACAAGTATTATGTTTAAAAAAGGAAATTGTAGAACCCAGCATTTAGTGTATTTGGCAAAATGCCCCAACTGTCCTTGTTACTACATAGGAAAGACAGATAGATGCCTTAGACAAAGGATTTATGACCACTACTATAGTATAAAGAAAAAAAAGACACAAATAATGCTTTATGGAGACACTTAGTAGAGAATACTGACTGCAGCGTGTTTCATTTTGGTATTTTAGACATAGCCAAGGAAAATCCTAGGGGTGGGTGTATTAAAAATAAACTAGGTGAGTTAGAAGTCAGATGGCAAATTAAATTAGATGCTTCACCCCCCCCTGGATTAAATGACCATATATCTGTAAGACCCATTTTAGAAAATGTAAGCTAGTTAGGCAGGATATAGGTCAAAGACGCTAATTTATTAAATACTACATATTTTAATCAAATGTGTATTGGGATGGGTTAATATGTGTTTGTACATAATTGTTAATGTATGAAGTAATATGATTCTTGTACTTTTTTTATACTATAATATATTGTAGAATGATGGCATTAAGTTGAGGCACACTGGCACTTTAAATGGTTGTTTTAAATAACAGAACATTTTTGATAGGTTATATGATGCATTTAAACTGGGAAGTAACTGTTAAGAATTGTTCTGAAGAAGTCTAAGTAATTTAGATGAAAGCGCTTAACATTTGTGTGTATTTTTTATTAAATTCGTGACTTTATGCATCCCAAGTGTCGGTGTATACGTGGTCCGAGCAGAGTGGAACAGACTATTTTGCTTTTTTAATTGTACGTTGATTGAATCTAGCACAAAACCGACAACTAGCTACGTCGTGGTCAGGGCCCAAGCAAGGAATACAGTGAGAATGAAAATCCTTATGAGGTATTTGCTTCCCACATGAAATACAATTATTAACTTTTTCTGACATCGGAGTGGAGCAAGAAAAAATTTTCCCCAATGGGGTACTTAGCTTTGAGTGGAGAAGAAAGTCTTCGGACCGAAGTATATCAGTAAAATTCATCAGGAGTCTGCCGACCGGAAAATGCGAACTGCTATCACCGCACAGCAAGAAAGACTGGAGAAGATGGCGTCGGCTGTCAGCTTTGTACTCCTGGCGCTCTGACGTCAGGGAGCGTAGCTGAACAGCCGACGCCGGACCCAGATTTTGGGATTCTGGCCGACCGAGGGCTGCCTGCCGGCAGGGGAGAACCCTACAGTCATGACTGCAACAGTGAAACACGATGAACATCATCAAGCTACTCATCTATGTCAAGCAAAGTTCCTCATTAGCACTCTACAAGAAAAATCTTGATGAGTGGATGGGAAATAGGAAATACACCCAGGGGATCACTTCTGTGGCTCTGCACGACAGAGGCACAGGAAATTAACTTCCAAAATCAGACTTTATTTCTTTTCAGCAGTAAAGTGTAGTTTGTCTTTGAAGTCTTGCGAGTCTTTATGTTTTAAACTGTGTACGTTACTGTGGCATCTGCAGTTGTCAGACTATGAAAGTTGTTTTTTTTAAACTAGTTATTGCCTATTTATGTAGTCACTGCTCGAGTTCCACAAGTGCACTTGGTAAGCAGCATTAAGACTTCTTGAATACCTTGAATGAGATCAAACTACTAGACCTAAAATGTGTAAAATAGAAACCAAATGACTGCAAAACGGGTAAGTATCAGTTGTGGACTCCTCAGTAACCCTCTCAATAATTAGTACAAACTTTCCTATACCCACAGCATGACAATTTTGTGTTGGGGATAGATAAAATGATGCAGGCTCTTGCTTTTGGTGTTTAAATATCTGTACTAAACTATCAAATGTACTGTTTGGTAAAAACTACAAGAATTCTGATGTACATTATTGTTTTTTTTTTTGTTTGTTTTTTTAAATATAGCGAAGACAAGATTGTGGCACAGTGGGCAAAGATTAAATGTTCCAGACACTTGTTCACATACGATTAAGTGCGTTAGGGTCCCAGTTCACTGCTGCAGACAAATAATTAGATCCAAACTATAGCAGTCACCTCCACAGAACAATAGCTTGTATAAAACATCAAACAGTCATCCAAGCGTTCAGCGGAGTAAATCAAATATAATTTATTGAAAAAATCCGTAAGCGCTTTCAACTAGGTCTTCATCAGGCCGTTACAAAATTTCAAATGGGAAACACTTATATTTATAAAAAATGCAGTTCAAAACTGTATATGTCATATCCTGTTAAAAACATCAATGCATTAAAGTAAAATATCCCTGCATTGCTCTTTAATATTCTAGATATAGTAGAACTCACTTAGGTGGTTATTGTGAATACATATAATTCTTCTGCTTCATATCATATCATATCTATAGCAGCATTCATAGATGAAAAAAAATATAAATATATATATGTATTTTTAAAAGCATGAAAGGTACGCATGGAGTAGTGTGACAAATGATCAAATATTAGAGATATAATTTACATCACCCATTCATAAGCACATATAACCATGTATATGTAAATAAAAAATAAATAAATACTGTACATAAAAACTGTACATAAAAATTAGTAAAAAATCTTACACATATCTTAGAATAGTAGAATAGTGTGACATACGATCAAATATTAGGCATATAGTTGACATCACTTATTCTTCAGCACCTATAACCATGTGTATGTAAATAAAAAACAGATAAATATTGTACATAGAAATATTGGTAAAAAATCTTTCATATATCTTAAAGTAGTGTTTAGATTTCAGAGATATGTTCTCATGACAGTGTAAAAGTATCCTCATCTGTACTTTCATCTAAGCTTTCTAGCTTTAAGTACTGGTTTTATAGATACCCTGTCATTTATATATGCGATCAGCCCCAAGTCTAATAATCCATTTCACTTCTGTCTGTTCAGTTTGATTGAACATATCTCCTCTCCTAATTCCAGGCCTGTTTACATGGATAACTTGGAATACAAAACTATGTTCTGTAGATGTATTATGTACATGTTTGGAAAGGGCATTAGATGGACATGACACCTAATTTTATAAATATGTTCTCTAATTCTCTTTTAGTTTCGATCCGTCTTTCCACATAAAATGCAGGGCAGGATCAGCATGTAGCTAAATACACCACATGTTCAGAGTCACAAGTAGCTGGTGCTGTAAATCTGAATTCCTGTTTTGTAACTGGGTGTATAAACATATTGGATTCTTTGATGTATTTACATTGATTACATTTATGACACTTCCTAGCAATATTTTTAGTGTCAACCGATATGGTCCCATCTACTCTATTCGGACCACATAGCATCCTATGAAGATTTAGCTTATTTTTATATGTAAACATTGGGACTTCACCTAACACCTTAGATATATCCGGATCTGTTAGAAGGATGTCCCAGTATTTTCTATAAATATATTTAATGCTATTGGCATCTTGTGTATAATGTATAGGGATCCTCATACTACTATTCGTATTAACATTAGTTATTCCAAGACTTTCTGGGTTGTCACGCTGTTCAGCAAAGTATGGATATGCCCTGCCCTCTTCTTAGTGTACCTATTTCGTTAAAACTAGTCTCAATTTCTTCCTCTGTATATGATCTATTCAGAAACTTAACCTTTAATCCTTCTATCTCTCTCAAAAATCCTACATGATTAGAATTCAATCTAGATGCCCGCATTGCTTGGCTCTTCAAAATATTACTAAAGATGTGTCCTGGGTGCATACTGCTATGATGGAGTAAACTATTTCTGTAGCAATTTTTTCTATACACCCCTGTGTTCAAATTAGAATCAGGTAATTTTTCTATATATACATCCAAGTATGGTATAACTTCTTTCGACTGAACCATGGAGTATTTTAAATAGTTGGTCTCCTTATTCATTTTTATGTATCGTTCATTGAGCTTCTCCTCATTTCCCTTCCAAATTAGGAAGAGGTCATCAACAAAACGAGTGTAGCATAGTGCATTATTGCAGAATTCAACCATCTGGAAAAGGGAAATATCCTCCCAATCAGCCATAATTAAGTTGGTGTAGCTATTGGCACAAGAGGTGCCCATAGCTATGCCATCCTTTTGTATGTAAATCTGACCATCAAAAGTAAAGATATTATTTGTGAGTACAATCTCCATGAGTTCACATACTACCCCAATTCTGCCAGTGGAAAGAACACCGTCCTTCACCAACCTCCTTTTCAACCTTAATAACCCATCCTGGTTTGGGATCACTGTGAAAAGGGAGTGTACATCAAATGTCACCAGTATTCTATCCTGCCCCTCCTGTCCATCATGCAGTATGGATGTTTGTTCATACAATTTAATCAGAAATTGTTTGGTGTCCTTTAGTACATGTTCATATTTATCTACTATTGGTCTTAGTAGGGATTCCAAATATAAAGATATGGGCTCGGTTATCCACCCTTTCCAAGCAACAATGGGCCTCATTAGTGGGAGTGTCCCATTTTTGTGTATCTTGGGAATTCCTTGTATAATTGGTATTGTAGGATGGTCAGTCAAGAGGTATTTGAACAATTCTTGATTAATTTTGCCTTCACCCAACATATTATTTAGTTTGTTGGCCACATCAGCTATTATTTTATTTACTTTATTAATACTGATTCTCTGATAAAAATTAGAATCACTAAGCATCATGGACATTTGATATTTATATAAGTCCATGTCCATTACCACAACAGGGCCTCCCTTGTCTGCTGGTCTTATCATGACAGTTTTGTCATGTTTTAAATTTATAAGGGCTTTCCTTTGGGCTGGTTTTAAATGCATTCTCATTCTCATATAGATCTTGCTCGACCAACTGCGAACAGGCTTCAATTAGTGGATGATTACTGGGAACATATGTACTTGGTTTCCTAAATGGATGAGGTATATCTATCGTGTTATAGAAGTCAACCTTAATCTGTAAATCGCGAATAAATAATTTAAGGTCAATTACATTGTCAGTAATATCATTTCTAGTAGAGGGGATAAATGTTAAGCCTTTTTCCTAATACATTCTGTTCATCTTCAGTTAATGTTTTCATAGATATATTCCAGACTAGGGATTCTTGTTCCCTTGCCAAATCTTCTTTAATGTAGGTCCAGCTTGTGTTTGCTCTGCTGGCCTCTTCCTCTGTCTCCCCCTGCTTATAGATCGTCCCCTCACTCCTCCTCCCCCTCTCCATTGATTGGCAATGGGGAAAGGGGCAGGTCTACTGCCACCTTCATTTAAAACATATTTAGTGGCTGTACCAGTTATTCCAGGACTCGTAATGTTCCCTTCTCTTATATTATCATTAATTGTATCTACATGTTCACAAATGTCTATTCGTGTATTGGCTTCTTCAAATATTGATATATTATGAATGTTGTTGACAGGGGATGCACAGGCATCACTTATACCATCATGGTGCACTATAGCTGTCGTTACTAAAGTTTTATTCTTACCTACTACTTGAGTATCTTTTTCCTTAACTCCAGGGTTATTCCCATTTTGGGTTAATGCATTGAAGCATTTCTCTTTTCCCGATTTCATTGGTTCATTATTTGTTCTCACTATTTGTTTATTTTGCAATTGGTTGTTATCCTGGGTATTCCTCCACCCTGTGGCCGAGGTCTCCACCTTAGGCCAGGTGAAGACATTCCCCCTTGCAAAGTCGTCAGTATCCCTTCTGATCTTATCCCTTTTCTGCTGTAATAGCTTCTTTTCAAAAAGAAAGACATTATCTAACACTTTATCAATACGGGTATCTACAACATGTTTAGGATACACGTTACATAAACTCAACTGTTGTTTCTGAATTTTTTCTCTTAAGGAAGTCTCTATTGGTAGGAAATACCTATTCAGTAGTTCCATATACTTGACGCTAGTTTCTAGATTTATTTGCTGCCACATATATAATAAATCTGTGTATAAAGTACCTGTTGTAGGCATTTTTAGGACTCTCAAGCCCCTTGGAACAATCTTTCGTATTATACATGCTTCGAAGTGTTGTCTCTGAAGCTGGAGATGCTTCAGTCTCAGGAAATCACTCTCCATTTCTTGTATTAAGGTATCCAGTCCTTCATAGTCCTTGTATGCCCCTCCACTCTCATCAGTTCCTGTCGAGAAGCTGTAACTAAGTAAAGGATTGACCTCACATAAAACGGCGTTTTCAAACCTTGTCTGATTCTTAGAAGAATCCGCCTTAGCATTCGATTGTACATCCGGGTTGTAAGGAAGTGTCTGGAACATTTAATCTTTGCCCACTGTGCCACAATCTTGTCTTCGCTACATTTAAATTTATTTATTTTGTGGGCGCAGGAGTGTATAGTGAGCGCTACCTTGTCTCTACATTTTTATTGATTTTTGTTGTCGCTCGCACACTCATGGCTGAAAGATATGTGGAAAACACGTCTGTAGAACTTCCTTACAACCCGGAACTGATGAGAGTGGAGGGGCATACAAGGACTACGAAGGACTGGATACCTTAATACAAGAAATGGAGAGTGATTTCCTGAGACTGAAGCGTCTCCAGCTTCAGAGACAACACTTCGAAGCATGTATAATACGAAAGATTGTTCCTAGGGGCTTGAGAGTCCTAAAAATGCCTACAACAGGTACTTTATACACAGATTTATTATATATGTGGCAGCAAATAAATCTAGAAACTAGCGTCAAGTATATGGAACTACTGAATAGGTATTTCCTACCAACAGAGACTTCCTTAAGAGAAAAAATTCAGAAACAACATTTGAGTTTATGTAACATGTATCCTAAACATGTTGTAGATACCTGTATTGATAAAGTGTTAGATAATGTCTTTCTTTTTGAAAAGAAGCTATTACAGCAGAAAAGGGATAAGATCAGAAGGGATACTGACGACTTTGCAAGGGGGAATGTCTTCACCTGGCCTAAGGTGGAGACCTCGGCCACAGGGTGGAGGAATACCCAGGATAACAACCAATTGCAAAATAAACAAATAGTGAGAACAAATAATGAACCAATGAAATCGGGAAAAGAGAAATGCTTCAATGCATTAACCCAAAATGGGAATAACCCTGGAGTTAAGGAAAAAGATACTCAAGTAGTAGGTAAGAATAAAACTTTAGTAACGACAGCTATAGTGCACCATGATGGTATAAGTGATGCCTGTGCATCCCCTGTCAACAACATTCATAATATATCAATATTTGAAGAAGCCAATACACGAATAGACATTTGTGAACATGTAGAAACAATTAATGATAATATAAGCGAAGGGAAGATTACGAGTCCTGGAATAACTGGTACAGCCACTAAATAGGTTTTAAATGAAGGTGGCAGTAGACCTGCCCCTTTCCCCATTGCCAATCAATGGAGAGGGGGAGGAGGAGTGAGGGGACGATCTATAAGCAAGGGGAGACAGAGGAAGAGGCCATCAGAGCAAACACAAGCTGGACCTACATTAAAGAAGATTTGGCAAGGGAACAAGAATCCCTAGTCTGGAATATATCTATGAAAACATTAACTGAAGATGAACAGAATGTATTAGAAAAAGGCTTAACATTTATCCCCTCTACTAGAAGTGATATTACTGACAATGTAATTGACCTTAAATTATTTATTCGCGATTTACAGATTAAGGTTGACTTCTATAACACGATAGATATACCCCATCCATTTAGGAAACCAAGTACATATGTTCCCAGTAATCATCCACTAATTGAAGCCTATTCGCAGTTGGTCGAGCAAGATCTATATGAGAATGAGAATGCATTTAAAACCAGCCCAAAGGAAAGCCCTTATAAATTTAAAACATGACAAAACTATCATGATAAGACCAGCAGACAAGGGAGGCCCTGTTGTGGTAATGGACATGGACTTCTATAAATATCAAATGTCCATGATGCTTAGTGATTCTAATTTTTATCAGAGAATCAGTATTAATAAAGTAAATAAAATAATAGCTGATGTGGCCAACAAACTAAATAATATGTTGGATGAAGGCAAAATTAATCAAGAATTGTTCAAATACCTCTTGACTGACCATCCTACAATACCAATTATACAAGGAATTCCCAAGATACACAAAAATGGGACACTCCCACCAATGAGGCCCATTGTTGCTGGGAAAGGGTGGATAACCGAGCCCATATCTTTATATTTGGAATCCCTACTAAGACCAATAGTAGATAAATATGAACATGTACTAAAGGACGCCAAACAATTTCTGATTAAATTGTATGAACAAACATCCATACTGCATGATGGACAGGAGGGGCAGGATAGAATACTGGTGACATTTGATGTACACTCCCTTTTCACAGTGATCCCAAACCAGGATGGGTTATTAAGGTTGAAAAGGAGGTTGGTGAAGGACGGTGTTCTTTCCACTGGCAGAATTGGGGTAGTATGTGAACTCATGGAGATTGTACTCACAAATAATATCTTTACTTTTGATGGTCAGATTTACATACAAAAGGATGGCGTAGCTATGGGCACCTCTTGTGCCAATAGCTACGCCAACTTAATTATGGCTGATTGGGAGGATATTTCCCTTTTCCAGATGGTTGAATTCTGCAATAATGCACTATGCTACACTTGTTTTGTTGATGACCTCTTCCTAATTTGGAAGGGAAATGAGGAAAAGCTCAATGAACTATACATAAAAATGAATAAGGAGACCAACTATTTAAAATTCTCCATGGTTCAGTCGAAAGAAGTTATACCATACTTGGATGTATATATAGAAAAATTACCTGATGGTAATTTGAACACAGGGGTGTATAGAAAAAACTGCTACAGAAATAGTTTACTCCATCATAGCAGTATGCACCCAGGACACATCTTTAGTAATATTTTGAAGAGCCAAGCAATGCGGGCATCTAGATTGAACTCTAATCATGTAGGATTTTTGAGAGAGATAGAAGGATTAAAGGTTAAGTTTCTGAATAGATCATATACAGAGGAAGAAATTGAGACTAGTTTTAACGAAATAGGTACACTAAGAGAGGGCAGGGCATATCCATACTTTGCTGAACAGCGTGACAACCCAGAAAGTCTTGGAATAACTAATGTTAATACGAATAGTAGTATGAGGATCCCCACACATTATACACAAGATGCCAATAGCATTAAATATATTTATAGAAAATATTGGGACATCCTTCTAACAGATCCGGATATATCTAAGGTGTTAGGTGAAGTCCCAATGTTTACATATAAAAATAAGCTAAATCTTCATAGGATGCTATGTGGTCCGAATAGAGTAGATGGGACCATATCGGTTGACACTAAAAATATTACTAGGAAGTGTCATAAATGTAATCAATGTAAATACATCAAAGAATCCAATATGTTTATACACCCAGTTACAAAACAGGAATTCAGATTTACAGCACCAGCTACTTGTGACTCTGAACATGTGGTGTATTTAGCTACATGCTGATCCTGCCCTGCATTTTATGTGGGAAAGACGGATCGGAAACTAAAAGAGAGAATTAGAGAACATATTTATAAAATTAGGGTGTCATGTCCATCTAATGCCCTTTCCAAACATGTACATAATACATCTACAGAACATAGTTTTGTATTCCAAGTTATCCATGTAAACAGGCCTGGAATTAGGAGAGGAGATATGTTCAATCAAACTGAACAGACAGAAGTGAAATGGATTATTAGACTTAGGGCTGATCGCAGCCCTGGTATAAATGACAGGGTATCTATAAAACCAGTACTTAAAGCTAGAAAGCTTAGATGAAAGTACAGATGAGGATACTTTTACACTGTCATGAGAACATATCTCTGAAATCTAAACACTACTTTAAGATATATGAAAGAATTTTTACCAATATTTCTATGTACAATATTTATCTATTTTTTATTTACATACACATGGTTATAGGTGCTGAAGAATAAGTGATGTCAACTATATGCCTAATATTTGATCATATGTCACACTATTCTACTATTCTAAGATATGTGTAAGATTTTTTACTAATTTTTATGTACAGTTTTTATGTACAGTATTTATTTGTTTTTTATTTACATATACATGGTTATATGTGCTTATGAATGGGCGATGTAAATTATATCTCTAATATTTGATCATTTGTCACACTACTCTATGTGTACCTTTCATGCTTTTAAAAATACATATATATATTTATATTTTTATTCATCTATGAATGCTGCTATAGATATGATATGATATGAAGCAGAAGAATTATATGTATTCACAATAACCACCTAAGTGAGTTCTACTATATCTAGAATATTAAAGAGCAATGCAGGGACATTTTACTTTAATGCATTGATGTTTTTAACAGGATATGACATATACAGTTTTGAACTGCATTTTTTATAAATATAAGTGTTTCCCATTTGAAATTTTGTAACGGCCTGATGAAGACCTAGTTGAAAGCGCTAGCCGGATTTTTTCAATAAATTATATTTGATTTACTCCGCTGAACGCTTGGATGACTGTTTGATGTTTTATACAAGCTATTGTTCTGTGGAGGTGACTGCTATAGTTTGGATCTAATTATTTGTCTGCAGCAGTGAACTGGGACCCTAACGCACTTAATCGTATGTGAACAAGTGTCTGGAACATTTAATCTTTGCCCACTGTGCCACAATCTTGTCTTCGCTGCATTTAAATTTATTTATTTTGTGGGCGCAGGAGTGTATAGTGAGCACTACCTTGTCTCTACATGTTTTTTTAAATAGCCAATGTTATCTCAGTTATGGCTGAATAGTTCGTATGATTGCCTAAAATAAAGTTTGTCGTTTACAAAAACTTTCTGAAGACCAATTTTTACAGAAACCTACTTTCTTTTTCTTCGGCAGCATGAGGCAGATGGGCACATGTTGCAACCAAGGGCTTAATTAATGCATCTATCCTACATTGTAATTATACTCTTCCATAGCAGACATCTTAACATATGTCTCAAATGAAGAATTTTTGTGTCTACTTGAAGAAACAGCTTTGCTGGAGGTCAAGGTCAAGGAAGTTTGAAGCAATAATCCCTGGAAGAAGGTCCTATCTTTGATTGAGACTTTTAAAATGAATTCAGATTAGTCTTGATTGTTAATGAAGGAAAAATACCTTTTTCTAATTGTTTTCAAACCTTCACAGATTGATTTTTCTTATATTTAAAGTTATTCAGGTCAGAAGTAAATATTGTACATAGTTTATTTATGTCATCAACATGGTTATATGTATTTGATCATTGCCATAATGACAAAATTAATAAAAAGATTTTTAATAACAAAAAATAAAAAAGACATCTGTGATTAACTTTCACAGCTGTCTTCTGCTGGGGGCGCTCTCATTCCTACTGTGGATTGACCTTGCTGGGACATTTTTGCAGTCCTAGTGTTAATATAAACATTGTGGCTGGTCCCACTGTCTCAGATGACTGCTGGCACTGGAAATGACACAGAGCAATCCTGGTTACAATTTATTATAGCAGTCTTAGCTGCAATTTACTTCTTTTTTTGGGAGGGGAGGTGATCCAGGCACTTTACAAAACATACTTTTGTAATATGTTCATCCTTATACATGTATTTCTGTACAGCAACATAATGCTCTGATACTCAGTGGGGGAAATTACAGAAGATGATGAGGACAGTGGCTCTCAAGTGCGCATTATTTGCACATGAAAAACATAATCACATCCTACATGACAGCATTGAATCACCACGTCAGAGTTTCTATAATGCACAGCTAAGGAGTAAGAAAGATTCAAGTGACACCAGCATACAGGACACGGAAAAAAGTTAAGTGTGTGCAGGAATCCCAGGAAGTGGCAATTTCTGACCCATGAGTTGAATGTAAAAAGCCAAAGGAGGGGGTTGGTAAGTACAACTTTCTGGGAATAGATATTCAGTAATATAGTATATATCTGAAAATGTGGTCCAACAGAAATGAATACCAGTCTAAATGCAGGGAAGGGAGCAGCATTTGCTGTGAGTAGTAAGAGGTAATACATAATTACTTCACCATATCAAAGAATATGCTTATTGCAAATATATGCTAGTGCTATATAAAGTTGCATTTACTTTTATACTGTTTGCTTATGTTTAATTTCTTTACTATTTTACTTAATAGCCCACTACAATTCAATTTAAATATTAAAAATGCAAAATAAAAGCTGCAAGGGTAAATCCAAACCTTTTCAATGTCTTAAAACCAGAAGTCTTAGCAGTCTCATTCGCCACCATTGAACTTCATCAGAAACTGAGTTTCTGATGAATTTCAATGGTGGTGAATGAAAGCGCTAAGACTTGTGGTTTTAAGACATTAAAAAGGTTTGGAGTTACCCTTCCAACGTTTATTTTGCATTTTTGGATTTACAGTACGCTGTTGGAGAAGCTGGTTTCAATTTAAATATTAACATACTGTTATCCTAACAACTCACATGTATCTTTTGCAATAATATGTGAATGCCTAGTATTTTAAATGTTGTTGTTCTTTGGGCTTTTTCCCAGTAAGGGGTCGCCACAGCGCAACTCCGGTCCGCTAATTATTGGCAGTAGATTTTTTTATGAACCGCCGAGGTGCCAGCTCGAAGCCCAACCTTCAACGAAGGCACCCATTCTACGCATGCCAATCATTATGGGGAGGACATGCAGACTCCACAAGGCACTCCCAAGCCACGTCGAGAATCAAACGGAGAACAACTAGTATTTTAAATGTAACCGGCAAATTTAAGAGTTCACAGTTTCATAAGTGGGTACTAGGCAATCATTACAAGACTAGTCAAATAGCCCTATGAGTTCACTCCAGCCTCAAGGAGTGCAAGACAAGACAGAGTGGATAATAATTTAAGGCTGTCCATCTGATTATCTAGGTTTATCTTAAATGTGGCATGGGTGCTACACTGTTTGCCATGTAGTGGAAGTTTGCTCCCGAGGTGAGGGATATGTTTGCACTGTATAAAAAGTGACAGAAACTCTTAGTGAAGAAAACTGAGAGTCATAATCATGCATCCTTTTTCCCAATTTCCATCCCCTTTTTGTTGCCTTTTGCACCACCTTACTAATGTGTGCTAAGTCTAACCCTGCCCCCCCCAACACCACCCCTATACCTCACCTTCCAAAGAAAAAACAAACACTCTCCATAACACTACAACTACACAAGACAATGAGGCTACTACCACCTACAGCACATGTGCACACACACACACACACACACACACACACACACACACACACACACACACACACACACACACACACACACACACACACACACACACACACACACACACACACACACACACACACACACACACACACACACACACTATATTCCCTTCCTTAGAGATTACTTGGTCATTAACAAGCAGACACTTAAAGGCATACTCCCATTCCTAATGCTGAAACCTCTGACTTATCTGAACATTTAAGCATTTAACCCAATTCTACATTCACCTTAAACACAAGCACTTGATGTTTCTCTTTACAACACCTTGAGCACTCAAAGAAGAGCACTTTTAATGAAATTCCACAAGCACTTCACTCTGCCAATAAATTGACAGAGTGAAGTGCACTCATTCAAAGAAATCCTTCTCTTAGCTGACGGCTGCTACAGTGTATTAAAAGTGTTCATTGATTACATATTGCTAGATTCTAAACGAGCTGTCTCCGCACTGTACTTGTGGTATATATTCAATC
Organism: Protopterus annectens; assembly: GCF_019279795.1. Lineage (NCBI taxonomy): Eukaryota > Metazoa > Chordata > Ceratodontiformes > Protopteridae > Protopterus > Protopterus annectens. Next base: position 309,571,454 of record NC_056727.1, read on the forward strand.
AACAGTCATCAATCTGGTATTAGATAATGTATTCTTTTCTACTGTATGGAAATAAGGTAATGAATGAAGGGACTCTTTTTCCCAACAGGATATTAATACTAACATATTCTAAGACAAAAGCAATATGTTCATATTAGGTGATATAAAACATATGACAGGATGCAAGTAAAACATGCTTTTGTGTAACTAACATCTTTCATTACTTATGAATGGAGAGTACAGCACAAATAAAAAACAAACTAAGTACATACCAGAGCATTTTCAGCAACCTCTACTTGAAATAGTTTTCCCACCGTTTCCTATAACAAAAAAGATAACTTACTACAAGTATTTTAGCAATTTTTAGAAACACTTTTAATACAAAACTACATGCAAGTAACAAGGTGGGAAAGTTTCATTCTTGTCCTGACGTAGATACATTTATGAAATCTGTCAAATATACTACTCTCTTTCCAATATCAATTATACATTAGTATCAAAAGTGTAATTTTGAAAAAAATAAATAAATAAAATATACTGTCCTACAGTTTCAATCAATAAAGAGAATTTGACATAATGGGTGCTATGTTTGGGGGTTAGCCTCTCCATCAAATTTTGCATTTTTTCTTCTGGAAGTTCCTGTGTATGCATACCATAGTGTTATGTACGGACTACATTAACACGGTAATCCATTATTATCACCAATACACCCCTTGTCCCTACCTAGCATCCTTCTGCTAATCAAGAAGAAATGACAGCCTGGTACCCTTTTGCTAATTAGCAATATACACATACACCAGCCCAACGTACAGGGATTCCAATCACTTATGGCCATTTAAGAAAACCCCAGCCCCAGAGGGATAGTGGAAAGGTATTCCTGAACAAACAAGGAGTCTTGTTCAAATTTCAAGTTAAGTTTGCGTGCAAATAATCTGAAATACCATACACACACACACACTTTATATACAATATATATATATATATATATATATATATATATATATATATATATATATATATATATATATATATATATATATATATATATATATATATACATATATATATATATACACATACATACACACACACACACACACACACACACACACACACACACACACACACACACACACACACACACAAATATACATGTATGTGTGTCTCTGTAATATGTGGTTTCCTTCTCCATTTGGTCCAGCCTTCATTTTTTTTTATTAGTTATTTAATATGGCAGAATTCAACTGCCTTGAACTCTACTTCTTTTCAAAGGCAACAGTTTCTTCTGAATAGGATCTTTAAATGGAGAAAGAAGGTTGTGAAGAGGGCTGTTATGGGGTCACTACATTGATATAAGGCGCCCCACTCCAGTTGCTGAAGTTCTGCAGAAAAATTATCTGTGGCAGAATCATGGATTACTTTGGTTGTCAAAAATGGGTTTAGTTTAATTTAGAAGTAAAATAATCAAATGTGCCCAGAACTGATTAAAATAAATGAAACACTGAAGGATTACATCAATTCAAATAACAAAAGGCTGGAAAATGGAATAACCTTTAAACAGCTTTTCAGATAAACTGGAGAAAACTGCAAAAATCAGAGGTTGAAATGAAAAAAGAAAATGCTCAAGAAGAGCTGTTTCAAAAAATGGCAGAGTTAGAAGACAGAGCACACAGAGAAAAACCTGAGTTTTTCTTCTGTTAACAGAGAAACTGGAAGAAATTGGTTGCATTAATTTTATGAAAGTACAACTAAGTAACAGAGTGCAAATGGCAATGCTACAGGAGACGCATCAAGAAAGAAGTCAGCATGTGAATTTGATAAAGAAAATACTTCAGGACAGATATTCAGCAGAATGTCATGGACAAAAGAAAACAGGACTACTTACACCAATTGCTGAGAGCCCCAACAGTGATACAAGAAGAAAAAAGGTAGTCAAAGATAAAGATTGCTGGTAATAAGGGGACACTGGCAAGGGAGGACGATTACGCTGGCATGTGTTCTTATTCCATTTAGAACTGCTATTATGGAGCTTAAGAAAAATTTGGGATAAATCAGCTTTCAGCAGGGAATACTACTTTTAGGTGGGGATTGGAATTTGATTTGAAACAGTGAGGATATATCTGGGGACATAGAAGGGAATATATAACAAAGAGGGTAGCTTTCTAAAGAAATTTATGAAAATATTTAGTATGGAAGTAGTACATTCAGTAGTAATTCCCCAAGGTACAATAACTGTGATACACTAGAAATAAATTATATTTCACAAGAACATGCTCAACTGACTGAAAGCCTCAACACACATCCATTAACTATTTCAGATCATGTGCCAATAACAACTAAGAAAAATGCAGTGTAATGCAGTAGTGCTTTCCCACCTACCTGTCAAAAAGGGAGAAATTTAAAGAATGGGCAGTAGAAATTATACAAGAGTTACTAGGGAAGAAGAAATTTCTTCAGAAGTTATAGCTAGTGAGCGCAATAAAATGGAAAGAGGAGTTTTAAAAATTGGGTAGAAATAAAAGAAGCAACAATAATTATTTAGAAGGGCTGACAAAGATGAAAGTATTGCAGCATAAAGGGAATCTCACAGAACAAGAAGGGTAATTTAGAGTGCTATAATAAGAAAAATAACCAGAGATCATGTAGAGGTATTTACAGACATTTTGGGAATTTTATGAAGGAAAGTACCAACATCCTGGGGAAAAAAAGCTGCTATGGCTGCAATACCTAAAGACGATAAAAACTATCAGATCCAGCTTCATATAGGCTTATTACAATTATAAACCATGATTCTATAATGCTTGTGTCTTTAATAGCTAAGAGAATGGCAAAGGTTTTGACAGAATTGATAGATATGGATCAATGTAGTTTTGTGGAGGGGAGACAAACATTAGACAACATTAACAGAACAATGATGATCTAGAGGAAGCAGAATGTTAAAAATGCCATTGTTGTTGGTAGGTCTTAATGCAGAGAAAGCATTTGACAGAGTAAGCTGGGATTTTATGAGAAGGGCAATGAAAACATTTGCATTCCCTGATACAATAATATAGGTTAATTAAGATGCTATATGAAGGATCAGCAGCAAAAACTGAAGTGGGAGCATTCCTCTCCAATATGTTTTCTGAAGAGAGGAGTCAGGTTGGGATTTTTCCCCTTTGTTACTTCTGCTATATTTAGAGCAATTAGCAAGAAAATAAAGGACTCGGAAATTCAAGGCTATAATTAGTATGGTAATCAAGAAAAGTTGGTTTTATTTGCAGATAACATTACTCTGTATCTGATAAAACCAGATAAGGACATTTCAGTGTTGTGGAACATTATGAGATAGTTTTAAAGTTTTTTTGTGAAATAAAATTAATTGAGACAAAGGCTATAGCTGTAAACTATGTACCCACAAATGGTTCAACAACACCCATATTTAAGGGGACACAAAAAATGTATTTAGGAGCACATGTAAAGATGTTTTTGAAAGAGACCCCTCAAGAAAACCAGTGGCTCCTCCTTTGGATCTTAATTTATGTTAGAGAAGCTAACACTTACTCCATTTGAGCCAGTTCATTGGGCTGACTTAATATGGAAAACTGTTCTGCCGATTGCACTAACCCCTGCAAAAACAGTATCCGAGTTGCAAGATCTTGTGCTGAGTCAACCTTATCTCATTTTCCACAGTGTGAGGGTTTTACTGAGTGCTGTTACGGCAGTTAAGGATAAAATGTGAAGAGACTAAATAAAAGAGAATACAAAAACCGAGAAACTGGAAGCTTATGTTTATGGGTATGAATAGCCAGATACAAGCTGTGAAAATGTTTTTAGCCCCTTTAGCTTTATATACAGGTCAGACATATTTTTTATCAACCTGAGGAAAAGATGTAGACAGTAAATAATAAAGAGGTAAAGGATTTTATCTTGTTGGTGAACTGGGATAGGTTGATCCTTCCAATAGAAGGATGTGGTTTATGGTTACATAATTAAAGGGATATTTTAGAGCTATACATTTAAGGTTCACATATGTAAGACAAGAAGAAAGTTATAATCAAAGTGAACAGGGATGGTTATGAAGTGGGGAGAATTCAAATAGGAGAGAATGGATTTTGTATGCATGTCCTTAAGGAGAACAATAAAAGCCTTACAGCAGATTATATTCATAAAGAAGCAAAAGTATTCTAAGAACTAACCCATCACAAGAATGGAAAAGAGAGATTCTGCTGATAGGGATGACTGGAATCTGGAGTACAGAGAATAGTCAAGAAGAGGCTGGAATTGACTGGAGAAATCTGACAAAGGAACCAAAGTATTATGAGCAAATATCTGGACAGGGAAATGTAATATAATAGAAACAGGCTAAGAAAATGTTTGGACTGCAGGCTAGAAACTGCATTCTCAGTCAGGAAGTAATATCAAAGTATTGGTCAAGAGAAAGGGATGGGAAAATCCTAAGTGAAAGACCTGCTCTGGTGCAGTTTTTAGTTGAACCTAGAACAGAAGTGGCTATTTAAAGGGCATATAAAATACTGCACAACAACCACAGGAATCAATCAGAGGAGGTTAGAAAAGATTGGGGAAAAAAGACTGGATAAACAACTCGGAAAGAAACAATGGGAGGATGCATGTATGGTCCTGAAATATGTAACAAAGTCTAGAAGATTTAGGATTTTTGCTTTGAAGTGTTTGCATATATATTTTTATACCCCAAGCAGACTACGAAGAATTTTTTCTCGGGTAGATAGCAAATGTTGGAAGTGTGATGGAGAAAAAAAGAGGTTACTAAGAATATATGTTGTGGAAGTGTAACGAGTTGGCAAATTTTAAAAAATCCCCCACAGAGTATTCTGTCAGAAAAACTGGGTGAGCAAATGGGTGTAACTACAGTAATTATTTTTTGAGCTGGGATACAGGATCTGAACTGCTTAGACATAGTAAGGCTTTGATAAGTTTAATTCTGCTGTCTGCCAAAAACGCAATTGCTACAAAATGGAAATCACATTCTAAACCAACTATATTTGGAGTAGTAAAAGTGGGATCTTTAACAAAGGACATGAACAAATTACACAGAAAAAAAATGGAAATTGTGGGAACACCACATGTAGAATAATGTTTTGGAAAAGAAGTGTGATTTAAGGGAAGATATGAACTGAGCAATTCATGTAATGTTGGAGTGATGATAACTGTAGAATGTATGCAATGTATAATGCTTTGCAGCTTTGAACATGAGTTTGTTTTCTTTTACATAAAAATAAATGTACCTATACCTATGTCCTGAGTGACAATTCAATAAATGTGTTAAAAAGATAGTACTACAGTTGTCTGTGGACATCCAAGGTATGGATAATCCTTTCTTCCTCATTTTTGGGTTCAGGAAAGAAAACACGGAGATGGACAGTTTGGCTTAAAGTAAACCTGGATATCACTTTAGGCGTAAAAGAAAGCTCAGCACTCAATGAAACCCTCACACTGTTGAAAATGAGACAAGGTTGACTCACCACAAGACCTTGCAACTCAGATGCTGTTTTTGCAGGTGTTAGTGCAATCGACAGAAGAGTTTTCCATATTAAGTATATGAAGTCAGCTCAATGAACTGGCTCAAATGGAGTAAGTGTTAGCGTCTCTAACACAAAATTAAGATCCAAAGGAGGAGCCACTGGTTTTCTTGAGGGGTTCCTTATGCAAAACCTCTATCAAAAATATCGTTACATGAGAATGTATTGAATGAGGGGGATCCATGGGCAGACAAGCTGAAACGGCCAAAAAATAAACAATGACAGAGAAGTAATAAAGGCCATAGGATAGTAACTCATGCAAATATTGTAAAACCACACCAGCCCTGAATAGTGCTGGTTATATTGTTAGCACCAAGTAGAAAACCTTTTCCATTTGTTATTCTGTGATTTTCCAGTAGCATGTTTTCTTGCTTCCATTTGTATCTGCTGCATGTCCTCAGTAAACAGATGCTTAAAGGGAATCAAGACCCAATCATCCAGGCAGTCAGCTGAAGTTGGGATTGGGTGGAAAAAGGCAACCCTGTTCTTGTGAGAGTAGATCCACTCTGAGGGAACTTGTGGCCATTTCCAAAATCAGGGAAAACCACTGCTGCTTGTCCAGAATGGAGTCACCACAATAATGTTCTCTTGAAATCCCAGTTTAACAGCTCTAACATTTTGAAAATAGACATTGCAGATATAAGCAAGTAATCTAAATATGGAAAAATGTGAATAACCTGCAGCCTGCAAAGAGATGCAACTGGAGCTTGACACTTTGTGAACATTCTTGATGCACAGCGTAGTCCAAAAGGTAGTGTAGAGTACTGATAATGTGATCCAGACACACAAAATTTCAAGCCTGAAGTCTGGATGAACAAGAATTTGACAAGCATCTTTTAAATGTAGTGTAACTATAAACCTTAAGTGAGAAAGAAGGGATAACAGGTTGCAAAGTGAAAACATTTTGATAATAGGCACCATCACAAATCGGTTTAGTAACGAAAGTTCCAGAACTGGTCTATAAACATTCTCTCGCTTTGGCATCAAAACTTCTTTGTATAAAAACTTTTCCCAAACTAAGAAAGATGACGTGGTTCTATTACTCCCTGACACAACAAATGCTGAAGGAGAGGGGAAACAAAGAAGTCTGGTCTGGTAGTTCAGAACTTCTCCCTGAAAGAGAAGGATTGCCTCCCACTGCTATCTGTGAACTTGATGAATAACCTTAAGATCCCATTTGTCTGAAACGATCTGTCACCAAAGAGAAAAACACAGATTCAGATGGTTTTGGAAGAGATAAGGGATTGACAAAGTGGCGGTGGGTGGGCATGGTGCCTTAAACGGTGATTCTGACTTGTTTGCCTGTTCTTTGTTCAGGGTGGTTCCTGCCTTCTTTGCGCAACCCCCCCTTGCCATGCTTCTTAAACATCTGTTTACCAACATTTTATAGAGACTTTTGTTTCTTGTCAAAAGTGGTAGAGGGGCAGAGAATCTCTTGGAAGATTTAATTTGGAAAGGAGGGCTGAAAATTTTGAGAAATTCTTTAAATCAATTTACCCCTTTATTGTATCTTCTAGAGCAGAGGGTCCAAAAACCAACTCTCTATCCAAAAGAGAAATGAAAACCTCTTTTCTTAACCTTATTCCACCATCAGTCTCCTCATTCTACTGTAGAGTTTGTTTATGGCAGGGAACCACCAGACTGGCTTCCTTTTTTTGGAAGAGAGTGTCTTGGTTCTATTGGGTATGGCAAGATCCATGCATTTGTGTGTGTGTTTGTGCAGTGCATTGGTGTACAATTCTGCAGTCACACAACAATTCTCTATTTGCATGGGTGCCATGAATTAGCCACCTCTGTTTATAGGATCCCACAGTTAGCTTTGGAGAAGTTTTTCATGGTGGTTACCTTTGATGGGGGGGGGTGTGGATTTCCAAGGTGATTAGTTTGTGGTCAGATCTAACCAGGGAGGAGCTGACTACTGGTGTAGAGCAATGGTCGCTCATGTTAGTAATGACCAAGTCAAGGATGTTGCTACCTCTAGTGAGGGTAAGAACGAGCTGGTCCAGGGCTTTGGAATTAATGAACTCCAGGAAACGTTGGGCAAGTGTATTGGTACATGAGTAGTTTACCCAGTTAATGGAGGGGATGCTGAGGTCGCCTAGTAAGAGAGTGTGTTAGGTTGGGCCCTAATATTCTCCAGGGTGCTTAGGAATGTGGAGTGCAAGTCTTAAGACATGGTTGGGGACCTATAGCAGGCTACGACCTGAATCGCTGTCTTACCCAATGTTAGCTGTACCTGAAGTTTGTCTGATGCGTTATGTTGGGCTACCAGTCTGGAGGTCTGTGCATCCCTTATGAATATGGAGACACCACCGCCTTTGGAGCTTCGGTCTAAGTTCTGGAGCTGAAAGTGTGGAATGAGTTATAGCCTGGTAGTGCAGGGGTGCTTTCTGCTGCAATGAACCATGTTCTCTGTTACAGCACAAATGTCGATGTTCTCCATTTTAAGGAGTGCCTCGAGCGAGTGCATTTTGAGATTTAGACTTCTAGCGTTGAGCAACATGACCCTCAGACTGCATTTGTTTGTAGCTGTTACGGTGGTACTTAGGTCTTTGGAACACTGCCTAAAAAAGGCACTAAAGGGGTGGCAAGAGCCTTGGCGAGTATCCAGAAGCCCAGGGGTGACAGATGCAGGCCATCTCTGGCAAAGCATCGAGGTCTGTCAATCATGTCATCCCAGGGGGTCTAAATTAGATCACCAAATGCTTAGGTTAGCGAATGGTGATTAATTGACCCCATGTAAGCCAAAGCTTACAAAACCTGTCAGAACAGCGATTTTTTTCCCTTGGAAAAAAAATCGCTGTTCCAACAAAAAAAAAAAAAATAATACATGATATTAAGTGGGTACCCCTACTTAAATATACCAACTCTGAGACCGCACTACAGTGTCGAAAACTGCAAACTACTGAAGCGGCCAAGCAAATTCTTTCCCAGGGAAAGAATTCACTTACATGCCGCTTCGATATTTTGCAGTTTTGGCATTTACAGCTTGACCAAGTTGCATTCGCTAACCTGCGTCTTCGGTCAGCTGATAGGAACCCATCCCAGGCAGAAAGATACTGGATCCCCCTTAGAATGACACCAAAAACTTAGCCAATTGCTGAAATCAATAATTTTCTGCTTGTACTGTGGTACCATTCTGGGTGATGGTAGGATGCTGCTCAGGGCTAGGGTCATATCCGCCTGAGCTACATAATCAGAGAGCTCCTCCATGTCTCTTTTCATGTAGTCCAGGGAGGTACATCTGAGGTCATTCACACCCACATGTACAATGACAGAGTCATATTTGTACCGGTTGTTGAGTGACCTGAGTGCATGCATTATGTGCCGGATCCAGGCAGCTAACTGTTACTTTCTCCTTATTCAATCTAGTGAGTGGGACATCAGTGTGCCTCACTATCGAGTCACCTATGACTAGTGTGTTGGGGATGCTGTTTTGCCTGAGGGCCTTTGGTTGAGTGACACACTGTTTTGGAGATTTATGTGCCTTGTGACTAGTGTTGTGTTGTGGTGGTGGAGTGTGTTTCTGTCGTGGAGGGCTCTGCTGCTTGGGTAGATTTTTATTCAGAGCCTCCGCGAAGGTGGGTGTGTGGTTTGTGTTTTTATGTGAATGAAGTGCTGGTGTGTATGCTCTCCTCAGAGTGTGAATCAGAAATCTGAGGAAAAAACTGCATCTGTCCCTTCATCTGTCTCCATTCAGAATCTTGAGTCTCTTACGGAAAAAGAGAGGAATCCATTTTTACAAGAAACCACCATACAGGAAGGATCAAAAGCCTGATTAGACCCTAAGCCAGACCTAAAACTACTCTTGTCCAGATAAATTTTTATCACGAGCAGATGGATGTTAAGTTTGATGTATCTTTATAACAGGACAAATTGGGGCCACTATGGTTGTTAATGGCAGCAGCAGCAGCTTTCCCAGTGATGAGCACAACATTTTGACTAAACAGGGAAGACTTCCCTGCCCTTTCTCCCAGATCCAACAAGAGTGGCTCTTCCTTGTTCACTGAGGGGATCGCAACAACCACAGAGGACATGGCTAACCCCTAAGTCCACAGAGGCTGTAGGTGCCACATCAGAGGGATCCTGGGTAAAAGAGGACTGACATGAAGAACCACCTTTGGCTACGGAAGAGTCACCCACCTGTGGCTGAGGCAAACTGTCAACTTACTGTGGTGGCAAAGGCTGTTTGCCTAAGTCTTTCTTTTTGGGGCTTGAAGTGTTGACTAATGGACAGGTGGATGGTTTGCTGGTCAAGCTGAAAGTGGTGCCACTTCCATAGGGAAACCAAGCAGCACAAGCCAGTAAAAGTTAAAGTCCCAATAAGTTACCTTTTTCCACGGTAAAAACACTAACATTGTAATACACTTTGCTGGCCACAAACGGTAATATAAACAGTTTTTCTAGAGGAAAAAATGTTTTGAAGTGTTTTTAACAACTTTTAAAATAAAGGGAAAAAGTATGCTCCCATTTAAGAATACAATTAATTCTTATAACAGTCCATTAAAACACATATTTGTAGTGTAAAAATAAACAGTCCTAACCAGAAAAGTAAATTTAAATATTATAAATGGAAGGAACTTCCCCCAAAGGGAACGTCTCTGTCCAGCAATGGAACAGCACAAACCAACCATCATCGATCCTTGAAAGCTCACATAGGAGCACTCTCTTCAGTGGCAAGAAAGTTCTGAAGGGCTTGGCTCTCAAAACTTTTTAGACAGTGCCCTGAACCATTGGAAGCTGGCTGGCTACTATATCCCTGGCAGAATATAACCCAGATAGCTGATGCTGCTGCAGCAACAGTGGTTAATATGATGATCCTCAATGAAAAACTGAAAATATACGTGACAAGAATAGGAATATCCTGTGTATACTGTGAGATAGTTTAGTAATGCAAACTGAAACAGTGTAGTAATGTAAACTGAAACAGTGAACTAACAGTGACATATTAAGACAGTAAGAGAGATACTAAGGGGCTGCATCTGAGTAAGGGCACAGATAATGGTAGTTAGGTGTGTGTAATGACATGCAGAGTAAATTTAAAGTTTCTGACATTGGAAGGAGTCACAGGTAGCTCAAGAGTGGCTATGACTTGCATGAATGTTAAGTTGATGAAGATGGCAGCAGTAAAGGGTACTATATGACAGGTTAGAATTTGGGATGGAATATGTAAAGCCATACAAAGAAAGTAATGTCAAAGGTGGATGGGAATGGGGTAGGGTACATGAGTATGCTCAAACCACATACTAACTAGTAGCAGTCAGAATAAGCAAAAGGTAAGAAAAGTGAAAAGACTAAGAAACAACATTAACAGTGACTGTGTTAGAATCGGACAGGAAAAAACAGAGAGTATTAGCATGAAAGAAAGAAAGATGATCGTATCTGCAAGAAATAGAACAGTGCAGAAACTATCAGTAAGAGGGTATAGAAGAAGAAAAAAACACAGGACTACCCCAGAATGAACTGTGAAAAAGCATTCCTGGGGTCAGAAGTGAACATTAAGTAGCAGACATACGACAAACAGCTGTCAAAAGAGGGTCTATATAATATGTTCAAAGTTTTATAACTTTGAACATTAAAATATCGAATTTAAATGTTCGAAGTTATAAAACGTCGAACATATGTTTAAAAAAAAAAAAAAACAAACCCAAAACTAACGGCTGTAGGCAAGGGTGCAAGCCCCCTGCACCCCCCTACCCCCTTCTCTTTAAATATACCAACTCCGAGACCGCACTACAGTGCAGTAAAGGAAATCTTCCCTTTACCGCACTACAGTGCAGTCTTGGAGTTGGTACATTTAAAGAGCGGTGGGTGTAGGGCCCCCCCCCCTTCCTACACGAGTCAGGTAAGTTCCATTTGTTTTTTTTTGTACTCTATGTTCGACGTTTGAAACTTTGAACATTTAAATTCAATTATTTAACCTTCAAAGTTTTCAAACTTCGAACATATAATATAGACCAGTCAAAAGAAATAGTAGTAAATCACTGCGCTTTACAACTGCATGACAGGTTAAAGTGAGTCTAAGATACATTTAGTAACAAATGGGCACCAGAAAGAAGGAAAAAGTATGTAAAACTTCTTAAGATTTCTTGTATTCATGCCACCTCACTCACTCTAAGGCAGTATATGCCAAAAAAGAGGGACATATCTCTGCACTAGTCCGTGAAGTAACAAATTAAACAATCCTTACATAAGCCCCTTTTGGGGAACGCTCCAACTCTATTAAATGCCTTCTACAGCTGAATTACTTAGGTACTCTGTCCTTGTTCTGGAGCCTTGACTAATTTTCACATAATGACTTAATTCAGCATGAGGAAGGGGACTAAAGACTAACATAGCTGTCCCTGGTAAAATATACCACAGAAAGTTTTGCCTGTAGGTAAAGAAAAATGCAAAAATATCTCTGTAAACCATAGGTACTATACACAAACTGTAAATGAAAAAAATATGTTTGTGGACTACATAAATGTTATTACTGAGCCAAATAAGGACAACATTACTTTATTCCAAACAAATAAGATGGAATGCAACTGCTGGGATGATTCATCTACAGGAAAACCACAAATTGTAGAGCACGTTGAAGCAAAGTTTCAAGAGAACTCTAAAACATGCTTCTAACCAGTTCCTGCTTATGTGTAGACAGTATTACACAGTAGCTACAAGGCACAGTATTGCTAACCCTATAGTGGCATCTTTCTGACAGTAATATTTTTGAGACAACTCTGCTTTACCTATTATATTAGCTCCTCTAGCAACGAAAAGCCATTGCTGAACACAAACTACACTTTTTCATGTTGTTTACCCTGTAAGTGTAGTAACAAGGTACAGCCACAGACTCCTACAAATAGATTTCTTTGGTGGAGCTGCTCTGTGTTTGGCGACTTAGCCAGAGACCTGGAGTGAATCTCATCTAAATCAGAGGCATCTACTTTGATCTGCAAAATACAAGTAAATTTAAAACCTGCACTGCACTTTTTGAATGGTTTTCTGCTTAACTGATGCTCCATGTTTTGCTTTTGCTGCTGTTTTGACTTATTTCCTGCACTTTGTAATCCTTGTACTACTGTACATCATAGCATAGGCTAGATTCATATCTGCTGAATCTAGGCTGCTTAGATATATGGAGCACTAAAACCATCCATCCTACATTAAGAAGGCCCTTCTGCACTCTTGTGGCTGAAGTGTGCAGCCCAAGACACATCTGAGTTGGGGATTGTTGGTAAAAGGCTCAGTTTTGGGATCTCCCATTTTCTAGTTGGTGGTACAACTGTTTAATTTTGTTTGTATTTAATCACAGTATTTGCACAACAAGGTTTAGCGCTGCTGTGTATAGACGCAAGCGCTTAGTAAAATAAATTTTCCCTTGCTAACAGCTAGGGAACCCTTCTAAGATTCCCTGCTTCTTGGCACTCAATGCAGTTGCAGACTGCTGCCCGGACAGCAACTCAGCTGTGCATTTTGAGGGGTTAATGCAAGTTGTTGCTCCTAAAACTCCCCACAGACTAGATGATTTTACTAGTCCTACAGCAGAACCTGGTCCATCTTGCCCACCCCCCTTACAGAATATACCTGACATACTAGATGGACAATTTCCCACTGTTTCTCCAGCAAGCTTGACTGACATGGGCATCCTGAGACAATGTAGCAATGGCCTCATATTTACTGACAACCTATTACTCCTAAAACATACAATATGTGAGAGATGTATGCAAACTATGAATCTGGAATCAATGCTCTCTCTCATGTAACAAACCAGATACCAAACAGGTTGCCAGCACACACACTTCACCTATTCCACAAACCAAGTGCACAACACATAAACCCACATATGTGGAGGTACTCACTAGACATCTACCAAAAGAGAAGAGACCTCGCAAGTGCAAATCTTCTGCACACAATACAGTCCAAAAAGAATCCACTACACATAAAAACAAACGTATCAGTGTCTCACCCAATACGCCCCTAAGGCAAAACACCTCAAAACCAAATATCTTGGTCACAGGCATTCCCTAGTAAGACGCACAGAAGCTCCCCTCACCAGGCTGGATAAGGAGAAGGTCATGGTCAACTGCCTGTCAGGTACCAGGATCTGCCACAGTACGCACGCAGTCAAGATTCTCAACAACATGTACTGTTATGACTCTGTCACAGTCCATGCTGGAGTGAATGACTTGAGACATAACTCACTGGACTATATGAAGAGAGACATGACTGAGCTTCCAGACTGTATCCCAGGCAGTTATGTCCCTAGCCCTAAGTAGCAATCTACTTTCACCCAGGATGATGCCTCAATACAAACAAAAAATGATCGACTTCAACAATTGGCTTAGCTTCTGGTGTTAAAACAGGGGGAACCAGTATTTGTCAGCCTGGGATGATATGGTCGACAGACCACACTGCTTTGCCAGAGATGCTCTTCACCTGTCACCTCCTGGCTTTCAGTTGCTAGCAAAGGTACTTGCCTCCCCCATAGTGCCTTTTTAGGCAATGCCATAAGAACAAAATTCCTGATGTAAAAATATCCTTCAGAAACAAACTCAAGGTTATGCTAATGCTAGGAGTATAAATCAGAAACTGCACTCACTGGAAGCACTCCTTACTTTGGAAGATGCCAATGTTTCTGCAGTCACACAGACATGATTCAAGGCCACAGAGAGTACCCTGGCCATGCAAGGCTACAATGCCTTCCATTCATTCAGACAGCAAAATGAATGTGAAAGACCCAAAGAAGGAGGTGTATCCATCTTCATTAAAGACAAATACACTAAGAGTGGTTAAACAGTATTTATTTCCAGTTTGATGACCGGGGAAGTCCACTGGGCCATGCAGAGCCCATTTTCAGTGGAGGTCCGTGGAGAAAAGCTGCAAAAGCAGTTAACGGAATACAAAAGAAGTAAAGTATGGATTATACAGTACACAGAAGCATAAGTATAAATTTTAAAATACAAATACAAAATCAGGGAGTATACGTTTAAAGAACACAAATGTTACAATAAATATAAAGTCAAAAGTAACAGAGATAATATAATTAAAAGTACAAGTCATAAAGTGTTTATACAAGTGTAGTGTTTGTTCGAACAACAATGTTAGTGAAGGGAGGTTTGGAGTAAGACTCCCTAACTGTAGGAAAGATACCCCTCCATGTCACTGTTATCTATAGGTCCTCCACCATGAACCAAGAAAACCACACAGTCTACCTTGACCTAATTGAGTCTATAACAATACATCCCAACACCCTGGTCATGGGTGACCAACTATCCTTCCATCAACTGAGAAACATGCATGAGCACAAACACACTAGCTCTAAGGTTCCTGGACTTTGTTATCACAAATGCTCTGGATCAGGTGGTCTGCACCCCCACAAGGGTTATGTTCTTGACCCAGTACTCACCAGCATTGGGAATTACTGCACCACCCCATGTCTGGGACCCTCCCTGGTAAAGTCCGATCATAAGTCAGTCTCGTTCGAAGTAACTATCGCACCTGACCCCCCCTCTCAGCAGCAAAAAGGATGAAAAATTCTCCAAAGCAAACTATAGCCAACTAAGTGATGGTATAAATGGTTTCAAAACCCCTGCCGCCACTGACAACAATAACTCTTATGCTGAGGTATTCACAAATGCCCTGTCTAAACACCTATAAAAATGTATAGACCAAGTCGTACCTGAACAGATCAAAACAATGTCCTCACATAAAAGCAAGCCACCCTGGTGGATAGCTAGCATAAACAGGTTATACTACAAGAGAAAGAAGCTATTGTCAAAAAATAATAGGGAACAGTCTCAGCAGAAGATCACCACCTTCTACAGCTTGAAGAAGC
The DNA here is from genome assembly GCF_019279795.1 of Protopterus annectens. Classification (NCBI taxonomy): domain Eukaryota; kingdom Metazoa; phylum Chordata; order Ceratodontiformes; family Protopteridae; genus Protopterus; species Protopterus annectens. The sequence goes on from NC_056727.1 coordinate 309,586,793, forward strand.
AAATCAGATATCTTGTAAAGTCCTCTAAAGCTAATTGCGAAACTAAATTAGCATCCCTAGCTAAAGATAATAACAAGTCATTCTTTAGCTACAGTGGATATAACAAGTTTACACACCCCTGTTAAAATGCCAGGTTTTTGTGATATAAAAAAATAAGACCACAGATTTGAGTGCTTTTGCAAGGAAGAGTGGGCAAATATTGCCAAGTAAAGATGTGCCATGGTGATAGACTCCTACTCAAGTAGACTGAACGCTGTAAATTAAATCAAAAGGTGCTTCAACAAAGTATTAGTTTAAGGGTGTGCACACTTATGCAACCATCTTATTGTATGTTTTATTTTTTATATTTTTCCCCTAACAAATTTGCTCATTTTTCAATTGAATTGTACAGGTTATAGATCACATTAAAGGTGGGAAAAGTTTTAAAATGATTTATTGTGGTCTCATTTTTTATATCACAAAAACATGGCATTTTAACGGGGGTATGTGAACTTTTTATATTCACTGTACATTTCATTTATTTATTTACGTTTGATGACCGGGGAAGTCCACTGGACCAAAAAGAGCCCATTTTCAGTGGAGGCCCGGGGAGAAAAGCTCTACAATAATTGCAAGTTACATTTTATATGTGACAAAAGGACATAGTTCATACAGCTAATTAAACATTTGCTGATAAGCTCCATGATATTTGCAATTGGCTTGTCACAATGTTACAAAAATGAAAAGACATAATTCAATACAGAAATTTCAACATTTACATAAAGTGAATATTTTTGTTATAAACTCAATTGTAGGTTTAACATTTCAAAATATATAGTTACTAGCCATTAGTTGTTGTTGTGTCTTTAGGCTTTTTCCCGGTTAGGGGTCGCCACAGCGGAACTCCGGTCCGCTAATGATTGGTATTTGATTTTTACGTGCCGAGTTACCAGCCCTGACGCACAACCTTCAATGAAGGTATGCCCATTCACGCATGTCTCCACGCAGAAGACGCTCTAGCTGAGAATCGAACATGACAGCGTCTTACTGTGAGGCGAGAACGCTACTGCAGCACCACCACTGCAGTCTTACTAGCCATTACTAGGTTAGGAAAATATTATACATGGAGAGGGTAATATTATATTTGACACTGGAGAGTATAGTACAGTGGATATTAGAGAGAAAATTAGTTTTTAGTAGGGGATGGATTGTTTGGGTGGGATGAAGTAATAGTAGAGGTAATTGGATGAGTAAGTGCAAGGTGGAATGAGGGGGGGAGGTTTAAGCTTGAGTGTGACAAGGGCATTCCCATTTGGAAGAAAGATGAGAGAGTATCTGAGATTGAAATGTGTATGGTTAGGTAGGTTGCGTAGGTGTGGAGAGAGTTTCACTGTTTAGCTAAGGAGTGGGACAGCATTAGATGGCAAAGAGGTCATGCAGTTTTCTGGACCTGAAGGAGATTTTGGTTTTTGGATCTGAGTGAGCGGTTGGGAATGTAAGGTTTTAAGGAAGTAGAGAGAGCTGGGCAGTTGGCAGGTTTAAAGATGAGCTTGTGGGCAATGGTGAGTTGTAGGTAACTGAGGTAGTTGGGTAGTTCAAGCCAGTTAAAGATGAGGAGGGAGTGGCAGAGGTGGGATGAGTTTTTTGAATTGGTTGCAAATTTGGAGATCTTATGGTAGCAGGACTCAAGTTTGGATCGAAGGCTAAGATGGAGACTGGTGAAGAGGGGCACCATACATAAGGGAGGGAGTAAGAAGGTGGATGCAAGAGTTTATGTGTAGAGGGGCTTAGGAAACGGTTGTGACTGTAGAGGAGACCTAACTTTTGGTGGATTTTCTTGATTGTGGAGTGGATGTGGGTGTCAAATTTTAGTTCTTCATCAATAATGATGCCAAGAAGCTTGGTGTTAGGAACAATTTCAAGGAGAGTGTTGTTTTGGCTCTGTATGGTGTATGTGGATTTGTCGATGGAGTTTTTGGTAGGGGAAAAAACATTAGTTTGGTTTTATTTGCATTTAATGCCAGATGGTTAGACTGCATCCAGGTTTCTGTTTTGGAGAAGGCTAGTTGGGTTTTTGCTAGGAGCTCGGAGGTGGAGAAGGCTGAGCAGATGATTGTTGTGTCATCTGCATACTGGATGATAGATGAGTCTGGGATGGATTGGTGAAAGTTGTTAATGAATAGGTTGAAGAGAAGAGGGCCAAGAACAGAACCTTGTGGGACAACTGTGGGTGTGGGAAGGAAGGGGGAGGTTGAAGTTTCCATTGGACAGCTTGCTGGCGGTTGGGCAAGTAGCTGGAAAACCAGGCGATGGTGGTGGGAGAGAGGTGTAGGGTGGAGAGTTGGGATACAAGTAGGGTGTGTGAGATGGTGAAATCTAAAAAGGAAGGGCCAGCTTTGTGCCATATTACAAGTGTATGGTACCACTCATACTGAACCAGAGGACATCAGCAACCTGCCAGCATACAGGTTTGGTGTACACTTCACCCCCCTGTCCCCACAAATCATACCCCAAAGCATACCTATCACCAGTCCTCTACCTAGTTATCTCCAAAAAGCATGTCATAACCGCACTCTCCAAAGCCAAAAACACAGCCTATATGGGACTGAATAACATCTCAGGCTGCTTACTAAATGGTCTAAAACTGGAGTTAGTTGAAAGTACAGTTGTGTACACTTACCATAAATGTAGATGTTAGAGTGTATTCACTGTTGCAGTCATTACATTTGGGTTATCTGCTTGCAGTAGCCCTCAGTCGACCTGATTACCAAAGTCTTGGATCCTGCGTCAGTTGCTGTCTCTTCTTCCATGACGTCAGGTCATCAGGGGTATAAAACATGCAGCCGACGCCATTACATCAGTTTTCCTTGCCCCAGATGTCAGGTGCCCCCCTAATGGGAAGCAATTACATCTATAAATACAAAGATATACCTCCAAAAAGCAAATACACCAAAAAGCTTTGTGAGCATAGTAAGTGAGATTAGAGGTATAACCAAAAGAAGAAAGGGGGCTGGAGGGAGGGTAACCAGGACTGCAACAGTGAATACACTCGAACACCTACATTTATGGTAAGTCTACACAACTGTACTATGTTCTTTGTGTTTCAATTTTGCAGTCATTACATTTGGGGAGATTCCCAAAGCTAAGGCTGGGAGGAGGAATTTAAATAGAATTAGGACCAGGTATAAGGCCCTGCAAGACTGCAGTGGCAAAACCAGCTCTGGATTTAGAGAAAATTGGCAAATGATAATGCTTGGTGAAAGTATGTACAGAACACCAGGTAGCAGCTTCTAGGATGTCCCTAGTAGGGATGCCCCTGAGAAAGGCTGTAGAGGTAGATGCAGCCCTGGTTGAATGGGGTATGATGCCCTGTGGGATAGGTTTTCCATGGTGCTTATAGCAGAAATTAATGCAGTGGCCTATCTATTTTGAAATTGTTTGTTTTGAAATAGCTTTCCCCATTGTCCCTGCAGCAAATGCCACCAGCAGTTGTTCAGATTTCCTTTGAGGTTTAGTCCTGTCCAAGTAGAATCTAAGTTGTATGTGCACATCTAAAGAGTGCAGTATCCATTCCCCTTTGTTCTGTGGGTTAGGAAAGAAGGTAGGCAAATGAATGGACTGATTAAGAGCCACACTGGATACTACCTTGGGCATGAAGGAGGGATTGGTTCTGAGGGACACCCTGTCCACATGAAAGATGATGAAAGGTTCCACTGCTATAAGGGCCTGCAATTCAGATACCCTTCTTGCAGAAGTGATTGTTAAAAGGAAAGATGTTTTCCAGGAAAGAAATTTTAAATCTGCAGTAGTAGCTGGCTCGAAAGGAGAAAGAGTGAGTTTCTCCAAGACAAAGTTAAGATCCCAGGCTGGAGTTGGAGCTTTCCTGGGTGGCCTTAAATTTGTGGCCCCTCTGAGGAACTGCTTGAGCAGTGGGTGAGAGAAGAGGGGAGGCTCTGTCCTATAATGAGCGGAGATGGCTGAGGCATGAATTTTGATGGAGGAAAAGGACAACCCCTTATTAAGCATCTCAGTCAAGTATTGTAGAATGAGGTAAATTGGGCACTGCTGCGTTCATTCCTTGAGATTGGTTCCAGGCACAAAATCTTTTCCATTTTGCAGCATAAGATTCTAGTACTAGGCCTCCTTGCCTCTAAAATGATATCCATCACCGATTGACTGAGAGATGGTAAAGGAGAGATTAGGTAATTAGCCAGGCTGCTAGGTTCAGGGTTTGCAGCTGAGGGTGAAGAATCTGGTTCTCCTGCTGAGACAACAGGGAAGGGGTCTGAGCCAGGTGCCATGGAGCCAAGCGTGACACACTGCGCAAGAGTGGGTACCAGTGTTGGCGAGACCAGTCTAGTGCAATTAAAATTGTCCTTGGCTTGTCGTTTGATCTTTAGTAGTACCTTGGAGAGCAGAGGCAGAAGAGGAAAGGCATAAACTGATAGGTTTTTCCAGCTGAAGGATAGAGCATCCACTTTCCAAGCTAGCTTGTGGGGAATCCTTGTGCAAAAATTTGTCCAGTTGATGGTCTTGGGGGAGGAAAACAGGTCTATATCTGGGCTCCCCCATTTGCTTGTCAACATGTTGAAAATCCTTGGTTCCAGTTTCCACTCGTGCGAGTCCATGAGGTTTCTGCTTAGTTCGTCTGCCAGTGTATTTAGTTTTCCTGGCAGGAATTGAACTAGTAGATTCACATGGTAGCTCAAGGCTGTGTTCCACAATGCCATGGCTAGTCTGCAGAGGGGGTAAGAATGTGTATCCTCCTGCTTGTTTATGTCCCCCCCCCCCCCCCCCCCCCCCCCCCCCCCCCCCCCGCCCCCCCCCCCCCCCCCCCCCTCCCCCCCCCCCACCCCCCCCCCCCCCCCCCCCCCCCCCCCCCCCCCCCCCCCCCCCCCCCCCCCCCCCCCCCATTTTTTTTTTTTTTTTTTTTTTTTTTTTTTTTTTTGTTTTTTTTTTTTTTCTTTTTTTTCTTTTTTTTTTTTTTTTTTTTTTTTTTTGTTTTTTTTTTTTTTTTTTTTCATTCTTTTTTTTTTTTTTTTTTTTTTTTTTTTTTTTTTTTTTGTTTTTTTTTTTTTTTCTTTTTATTTTTCCTTTTTTTTTTTTTTTTTTTTTATAGAATGAAGATTTACTTTTTTGGATCCAAAGGTTTGAAAAGTCCAGTGGAGTTGTTTTTTTAAGTTTAAAATTTCCCTTCCCCTTTGGTAAGTCAATATTAAAGAAATTCCCCCTTTGGACCCTCTTGAAAGTTTGGGGGTTTTTAAAGGAATCTTGGGTTTCCCTTGGGGGATCTTACTACTCCAATTTAAAATACCCCCTGTAGTCCCATTTTGCTAAGCCTTTCCTTGGGGGACTGAGAAGGCGGGAAAGGGAGAAAGACATTAGGCAGTTACAATGGGCTTACTTGTAGGAAATCTTTAATAGATTGCATAGATTTAGCTTTTTCCTCCATCTTTTTAAGTACTATTACTGCTTTGTTGCCAAACATATTGTCCTGATTTAAGGGAGCATCCAGCAATTTAGCTGTAACATGATCTGGCAAAGATTGCTCCTTAAGCCAAGCATGCCTTCTAAGTACAGACCCAGTGACAGCAGCCCTGCAAGATGGCTCTAGTGAATCAAAACCACACTGCAAAGCATGTTTTCCAACTTGTTCAGCAGAATGAATTAAATCCTGTAAATCCTCATTTTCAGCACAGTCAGGAATCATCATTTTCTGTTTAAGCAATCCAATAATATGCTGCTGATACTTTAACACATGAATCTGGCAGTTTAAGGACTTAATGGCCAAGGTTGCAGAAGTGTATACCTTCTTACACCATCTATCCAGTGCCCTGAAATCTCTATCAGAGGGGGTAGGATGTTTGGCAGTAGTAGCCTTAACGCCCTTGGGTCCCTGTGAAATGGTCTCAGAATCCGCAGTAGGATTTTTAATAAGGAACTTGTGAGAGTCAGGAACCCAGTAATATCTATCAGTGGAATCTGTATCCTTGGAAAACTATATTTAAAATCCATTTGTCCTGGATAATGAGTTCCCAGTTTTTTGCCTAAAGAGCAATCTTTCCCCCTAAAGGAGCAGTCAGTTGAGAAGGGCTTGGAAGTTTTAAAGTTAAGTCATTGAGACAGTTTACCATAGTGGGGAGTCTTACTACTCCCAGATTTGGAAGTGGGAGCCCACCACTGCTTAGTCCTGTGCGTACCTTGGGACTGAAGCCTGGGTGTTCTGCTGGTTCTGGGTTTGGACTGAGAAGGCCTGGAAGAGGCAGGAAAGGACCAATTCTTAGGGCCAATGCCTACTAAATCTTGGAGACTGTACTTGTAGGAAATCTTTAATAGATTGCATAGATTTAGCTTTTTCCTCCATCTTTTTAAGTACTACTTCTGCTTTGTTGCCAAACATATTGTCCTGATTTAAGGGAGCATCCAGCAATTTAGCTGTAACATGATCTGGCAAAGATTGCTCCTTAAGCCAAGCATGCCTTCTAAGTACAGACCCAGTGACAGCAGCCCTGCAAGATGGCTCTAGTGAATCAAAACCACATTGCAAAGCATGTTTTCCAACTTGTTCAGCAGAATGAATTAAATCCTGTAAATCCTCATTTTCAGCACAGTCAGGAATCATCATTTTCTGTTTAAGCAATCCAATAATATGCAATATATCCAATAATATGCTGCTGATACTTTAACACATGAATCTGGCAGTTTAAGGACCTAATGGCCAAGGTTGCAGAAGTGTATACCTTCTTACACCATCTATCCAGTGCCCTGAAATCTCTATCAGAGGGGGTAGGATGTTTGGCAGTAGTAGCCTTAACGCCCTTGGGTCCCTGTAAAATGGTCTCAGAATCCGCAGTAGGATTTTTAATAAGGAACTTGTGAGAGTCAGGAACCCAGTAATATCTATCAGGTTTTCTGGGAGCAAGAGGTAAGGAGTCAGGGGCCAAGATAGATTCCGAAAAGGCATCATCAACAATGTCCAGTACAGGAGGGGATAGCTAAAGGCCTGTGTTGGGGCAGGAGTAAGAAATCCCTAAGCCTCTTTTTAGAATGAGAGTAATCCTGGCTTTCCCAGCGAAAATGCTCCCTAAGCGTATGCAAGGTTTCACCAAAAGAGAAATCCTCTGGAGGGGAAGCAGAGGGAACAGAGTCCTCTGCATCAGACTCCTCATAAGTAGATAAGGATAAATCCTGGTCATCAGAGGAAACAGAAATTTCAGAATCCTGATCAGAAGCATCATAAGCAAATTCAGTCCTAGGTCTCAGAGGGGGAAGGTTGGCTTCCCCTGATTAAAGTAATAAGGTCTTCAGCCATTCTTACCATTTGTTTTTTAGGCATAGAGGCCTGACCATGCGGTCTGAGTGTCTATTTTCTAGGCATGGATCGAGTTTTAGGCCTTGAAGAAGATGGCGTCAGTTTAATATACAAGTCAGTAGGCCTGAATACACCCTCAGAAGCCGGTGCCTGCACAGCGGCTCCAGATCCATCCAAGGTAGAGACATCCGCAGGTTCCACAGTTGAAGCATCTCGCGGCATACCGGACTCCAAATGGGTCTTAGTAGAGGCCTGCGAATCTGAAGTAGTGGGTATTAGGGGCTGTGAAAGCGCCTTACTGAGTACCAGCAAACTGGCAACTAGCTTAGGAGAAGTGTCGTCGGCAGCTTTGGACCTAGGCGGCCTGTCTCGGTCTTTATCTTTGCGTTTTTTTGGAATGTCGGTAGCCGGGTGGCTTACCAAAGACATATCTGGATAATTGAACAGAGTACGAAAATATTTAGAAACGTAAATATACAGACAACGAATAGTTCATTGTTTAAATAAGGCACAAAACTGAGATCGAGGTACATCGTGGTCACGGCCTAAACAAGGAATACACTACGAATGAAAATCTTTATGAGGTATTTGCTTTCCAGAAGAAATACAATTACTGACATCGGTTTAGAGCAAGAAAAAGTTTCCCCAACAGGGTACTTAGCTTTAGTTGAAGACTTTGGTTCTGAAGCTTGAAAATGAAAATTTCAGGAGTCGGCCAACCGGCACTTGCGAACTGCTTCTGCTTCAGGCACCGCATGGCAGGAAAGACTGATGTAATGGCGTCGGCTGCATGACGTCATGGAAGATGAGACAGCAACCGACGCAGGACCCAAGACTTTGATAATCAGGCCGACTGAGGGCTATTGCAAGCAGATAACCCAAATGTGATGACTGCAACAGTGAAACACGAAGAACATCTACAGATCCATATGCCTAACCAGCCTTATCTGTAAGGCCATGGAGAGAATCATCATGGACCTCATTAACAAGGATATAGGATACCTTCAAACTCTTGACCTGACCCAGTTTGGCTTTGTTAAGAGCATATTATGCTTGTTAAACCTATTGGACCTCTTCAAGAGTGTCACTAAAGTCCTAGATGAAGGCAAAACAGTACATACTGCCTATCTCGACTTGGCCAAGACCTTTGACACTATCCACCAGTCAGGCATCATTATAGGTTCAAAGGTTCATAGGTTCATACTAGGCTATCTGCACTAGGGCATTTATAAGCCTAGTCAGAGTGTGTTTGGCTTTCGCCACCCATTTTAAATGAATTTTGATATGCCCTTTTTCGAGGTTAGTATACTGTGCCTCTGTCTAACAGTGACACAGAAGTGATACCCGGGGTAAACCTACGATTTCCCATCCACTCATCAAGATTCCTCTTGAAGACAGTCAATGAGGGACTCTGCCTAACCTGGACTGGGATTTTATTCCATAGTGAAGGGAGCCTCTGGGTTATGAATCTGTCCCTCCAGCATGTCCTATTTATTTCAGTGCTGAGGTTCAAGTCTCTCGAGCGTGTAGCTTGATGGGATTTGGATTTTCTGAGGTGCAGCATGTCCATTAATTCCAGGTTGGACATGGCTTTATACGTCAGGCATAGATCGCCTCTGAGCAGGTGGTATGCCACTGAGTAGAGCTGGAGTTTCTTTCACTGGGCAGCATATGGCATCTGTTTGAGCCCTTTGATCCTCTTGGTGAGGTACTTGTGGGGTCTTTCCAGTTGCTGCAGGTGTCTGGTAAGGTACATCCCAAAAGGGGCATTGTACTCAATTATGGGCCTGATGAGGGATGAGTAAAGAGGCACGATGACCTCCCCTGATCTAGATGTGAATCCCTTCATGATTAGGTGGGCTATATAAAATGTTTTTCTAACCACTTTGGCCATGTGGTTTTCAAATGAGAGATTGCTTTCAACTTGGGTCCCCAGGTCCCTAATTACTTCTTCCGTACTTAATGGATTACCACCTATGTGGTAATTTGTGGGCACTTTGTTTTGCCAAAGGGGATGACTATACACTTTTTGGCGTTTAGCTTGAGGCCATGGCTCTGGCACCAGTTGTCTGTTTCTATGAGGCCCTTTTGTAGGATGCTTGTGTCGGCTGGAGAGTTGATTATAGCACCTAGTTTGCAGTCATCTGCGAACTTGGTCAGCCACAGTCCTTCCATGTTGGCCTGTACCTCCGAGAAATATATACTGAACAAGAGAGGTCCCAAGACTGAGCCTTGTGGGACGCCACTTGTAACTGGTTTGGAGTCTGACATGGCTCCAGCAATTCTAACCATGTGGGTTCTGTCCTTGAGTCAGTTTGCAACCCATCTAGTGACATAGGGGTTTATATTTAAGCTGGTAAGCTTATCTATAATGCCCGAGTGGGGTATTGTATCGAAGGCTTTTGCAAGGTCCAGGTAGGCTGTGTGGACCACCTTCCCCTAGTCAATGGCCTTGGTGACTGTTTCAAAGAAATCAACCAGGTTTAAGAGGCAGGATCTGCCCTTAACAAAGCCGAACTGGGTAGGATCCAGTGTCTGTAGGTCCCCAATATCTTTATTTATGAGGTCCTTGATGATCCTTTCCATAGCTTTGCAGACCAAGCTAGTCAGGCTTATGGGGCGATAGTTTCCAGGATCCGTTGAGGCACCACCTTTGTGGAGAGGGACCACTGTTGCTGTACGCCACTCTTTGGGTACATATCCTGTAGTAAGGCTGAGATTGAACAGTAGTTTTATGTTTGGGTTTAGTTCTTCTTGGAGTTCATGTAGAACGCAGCCCGGGACACTGTCTGGTCCCACTGATGCTGTGTTTTTTGCTTTGGAGAGGGCGGCTCTTATCTGAGCATCTGAGATGTCAGGGGGGCAGCACTCTGCTGGGATAGATATTTGCCCTTTTGATGAGGCGGGGGGGTTGCGCTGAACCTGTCAGCTAGGATGTTGGCAATGTCTATGGGTTCGGTCTATTTTTTGTCAATTTGGACCAATTCTGAGCATATCTGGGAATTCCCACCCAGGTTCCTAACATAACTAAAGAAAGCCTTGTGATTATCCTTAGTGTCCTGTACAATTTTTCTCTCGAAGCTGGCCTTAGAAGATTTTATGAGTGCCCGTAGTTTTTTGCTAATACTGATCAGAGATGCCTTCCCTTTTTGGGATTTTGCTCTATCATGTAGTAGCTTCCTCCTTCTATTGTATAGTTTGTTTATGGCTGGGGGTCCACCAAACAGGACGCCTGCCTTTGGAGGATTGGGTCTTGGTTTTATTTGGGATTGCATGATCCATGCATTCCTGAAGATGTTCATAGAATGCATTTATAAAGGATTCTGCGATCTGGGCCGTATTTTCCACAGGCCCGGGAGCTTTGAAGGATTCCACCTCGGTTTTGAGGAGTGTGAAATTTGCTTTAGAGAAGTTTTTCACTGTGGCTTCCTGGGCAGGGGGTGGGGTCAGGATGTGAATATCCAGTGAGATTAGTTTATGGTCTGATCTTACCAGTGAGGGATACACTTCTGGTCTGGAGCATAGAGCCCCCATGTTGGTGATGATCAGGTCCAGTATGTTTTCCCCTCTTGTGGGAGTGGTAACAAGTTGTTCCATAGTATTTGAGTTTATAAATTCTAGGAACCTTTGGGCTAGGGTATTGGAGCTAGAGTAATGCTCCCAATCTAGCTAAACTGCAAGTATTTCTGCTTCTTGAACTGTTTTAAACTGCTTAAAGTTGTTTTTGCACCTGCACTTTTAAAGTTTGTCCTGTTTGTTGCATTTACCTATTGAGGCTACACACTCAAGTGCGCTAGCCTGTGTTACATATTTACTGCACTTTCCTGCTGTTTGTTGCAAAAAAGAAAAAAAAAAAAATGATCCTTGTTTCCCGTCTTTCCTGACCTAGAGTAGTCAAAATACAGGCTTTACTGTATTCTGGACATTTGGAAAGTTCCTGTGTTGCCCATTTCCTTTCTTGGATAAAAGGGAGGCTTCTTTGTTCACCAGTGGCAGTGGGGAGCTTAGAGCAGCCTATCTATCCCTGGAGGAGTGTTCCCAGCACAAGAATCTGGTAGTCTATTGGCTGTCTTGGGCCAATTTCTAGCTCTTTCAAGTCCCCCTGTATAAAACCGGCTTTGGCGCGGGATTGTGCGATTTTGCGCATAGCGCAGCATTGGGCAGCTCCGCTTAATTGGGTTTAAACCATTCTCGGCTCCACAAAGTCTGCTCTTCACTTTTTCCCCTTAGAACTGATCTAGTTCTCATAATAAACACACTATTCCTACTCTAAAGCCTGGCACTTGCTCACTAAAGCAATTATATAAGTAAGCACTAAAAAATTAAAAGCACTACACCCTCACAAACTCCCCTTGAGTACCTTATTCCCCATTGGCCCTTTTTTCAATTATAAAGGAATTCCCAATACTATTCTAGCATGTCCAAAGGTCAGTTGTCAATCTCCTCTCTGGTCCAGCTGGTGAATCTGGGAATCTTGAGGCAATGTTACAACTGCCTCATGTACACAGACAACCCTCTCTTTCTCCCAACAAATTCCAACACATGTGAGAGATGCAACCATATAGCCAAACTGGAGGCTAAGCTCTCTCAACTCAGTACTGGCGTAACCAGTCAGGAGGAGAAGGAAACCACACTCACTACAATTCCAGTCTCACATAGACCTACCGCGACAGCAAACCAAACATATAAACACACAAAAACATACTCTGAGGCTCTAAATAAAAATTTTCCTAAGCAGCAGAGACCTCCAAAGCAGACACCCAAGCAACCGCTACCCCAAAACAAAACACGTGCAACACATAGCTCACAAAGCCAGTGTGCCTAACAGTCACAGCCCTTAAGGCTAAACAACACACCTGATACACTTGTAATAGATGACTCTATCGTCAGGCACACTGACGTCCCACTCACCAGGCTGAACAAGGAAAAGGTCACGGTGAGCTGCCTGTCGGGCGCTAGGATCCACCACATAACACAAGCACTCAGGTCACTCCAAGGCAAGTACAAATATGACTCAGTCATTGTCCATGCTGGTGTGAATGACCTGAGATGTACCTCCCTGGACTACATGAAAAGAGACATAGAGGAGCTCTCTGAGCATGTAGCTCAGGCTGGTATGACCCTGACCTCGAGTAGCATCTTACCCTACCCAAGAATGATGCCACAATATGAAGACAAAATGATCAACTTCAACAACTGGCTTAAGTATTGGTGTCATTCAAATGGGATCCAATGCCCGTCAGCCTGGGATGACATGCTCGACAAGCCACAATGCTTCGCTAGGGACAGCTTGCACCTGTCGCCCCTGGGCTTTCGGATATTGGCAAAGGCTCTTGCCACCCCCATAGTGCCTGTTTTAGGCAAGGCTCAAAAGACAAACCCACCTCCATAGGTATCACAAGGGATAAGAAACTAAGTGCAATGCTACTCAACGCCAGAAGTCTAAACCTCAGGATGCACGCACTCGAGACTCTCCTTAGCATGGAGAACATCAATATTTGTGCAGTAACAGAAACCTGGTTCAAGGCTCCCGAGAGCACCCCAGCACTACCAGTTTATACCTCATACCATGCTTTTCGGCCCCAAAACTTGGACCGAACCACACAAGGAGGGGGAGTATCAATATTCGTCAAAGATACCCACACCTCCAGGTTGGTGGCACAGCACGAAGCATCAGAGACTATCCATGTGCAACTAACAGTGGGTAAAACTGCCTTCCAGTTTATAGCCTGCTACAGACCACCCTCCCAAACCCAGGAACCCCACTTGGCCTTCCTGAGAACACTGGAAAATATGAAGGTCTCTCCAAACACCATTATATTGGGCGACTTCAACTACCCACACATAGACTGGGTAGCACCCAGCTGGGGATTAACCCATACGTCATTAGATAGGTAGCCAACTGGCTTACCGACAGAACGCATAAATCAAAGTTAGGGATTCCACCTCTACCAGCAGACCTGTTACCAGTGGTGTTCCACAAGGTTCTGTGCTGGGCCCCCTACTGTTTGGAACCTATTTGTCAGAAATCCAGATGAAAATAGTTGTCTGTGGATTACCAAGTAAGCTGAAGACTGAAAATTTGGTGCAATCACCGAAACCTCCTATGATTTAGATATTCTACAAAATGGAGTTACACAGATAAATGACTGGTGCCAGAGCCATGTACTTAAACTCAATGTAAAAAAAATGTATTATCAACTCCTTCAGCAAAGACAAAGTCCCTGCAAATTACAAAATTACATTATTATTAATACCCACCCAAGTTCAAACCCAGTGGTGAGAGATTTGGAATCGGAGGTGAAAGCAACCTTAACTTTGATCACCATGTGTCCACTGTGGTAAGAAAGGCCTTCTACATTACAAATCTCATAAGTAATGACACAGCACCCAAAGCTAAGGAGGTTATAACTCTCCTGTACTTGCCCCTCATCAGACTAATAACAAAGTACAATGTTCCCTTCTGTATGTACCTTACGAGACATCTGCAGCAGCTGGGGAGGCCTCAAAGGTTTCTCACCAAGAAAATTCAGGGCCTTCAACACATGACCTACATGGACAGACTGAAGGCCCCATCACTGTACTTTGTATCGTATAGACTGATTAGAGGTGAGTTGGGCCTGTCCTACAGAGCAGTCTCAATCCCCGTCTTAATGGAAATGCTGCACTGCACATCCGCAAATCAAGTGGGACAAGAGTCGCTTGCTCTTAGGGACCTTAACCTAGCCTGTGACACTAACAGCATATACTGGAGAGACACACAGGTTTCCCAAAAGCTGCCACTCCTCTGGAAAAACTCCCAGTTCATGTAAAACAAAACTTCTCAATGACTAAGTGTAATTTGGACAACTGATCTTACATTTGCATTGCAAATATACACTATTTATCTTGGTCTATAAGGGAACAAGGGTATAAACATGGTTAGGCTTGTAAAGGCCATAGGACCAATAGCCTAGTAACCTCCTATGAGACACATTTTAGATGAATACAAATACATAAAGCCAAATGAATCAACTCTGTAAATGTAAGCAACATTCTACAGAACGGGCCATAAAGAAATGGTTATGTTTAAGTTCTGGCTACAAAGTAGGGAAAGTAACCATCTCGCAAAAAATAGTATGTATACCTGTGGTAAAAATCAGAGAATGCTGTGCAACTGAAAATAAATTGTTACAGACAATATTGAATTTCTGCAGCTGATACATCTAGAGACACCAAACACTTTTGCTAGTGGGAGGGTAAATGTTGTATTTGATTTACTTTGTGATGCAAAAATTGCAACTTTAGCAGACAGTCAATTTCAGAAAGGGCTGAATCTTGCAAGCATTACTCTGCCCGTAAACATTGTTTTAAGTGTTCAGTCTAAACTGTAAAGAACCACTGCCAGCAATGTTTGTTTACTTTATTTACTTACATCTGTTTACTGTGGTAGTGTACTCATCTCAATGGACTATTTGCCACTTTTTAATTTGTATATTTTGCATCACTACTACTAACATGATACTGCAATGATGCTTTTTATCATCAAGCAGACATTAGAAAATGTTTATCAAGGCCTTAAGCAGTATGCATCAATGTGTAGCTAAAGACAAATATGTAGTGCAGTAACACCCCCCCCCCCCCCGAAATGGGTTATGTTGGTGCCTCTGGATTCAGGATTTGCAGAACTAGACAAATATTCAATACATTATCAATATCATTTCATAAGTCTTACAATGGCCTTTGGTAGTGCAACACTTAATGACAAAAACACATTTCTAACTAAACATTTTACCAGACAAATAGATATGACCATGTTAATCCAGCACAAGTAAGAGAATCAACAACAGTGTTACTGACGTGCAATTTATATCACAGAACAACAAAAACTGTATAATGTACAATATAAAAGTAACTTAGTATGTTGTTTAAAATATACATGACATACAAACCCTTCTAAAACATACACTAATATAAAATAAAAGTACTTAATGCAGAACTCTGGCTTCCTTTTCTGTAGCTTTGATTCCCACCACTCCAACTGGTCTCTCCATCTCTGCACGTCATCATAGTGGTGGTCACTGTTCTCTATAATAGGGGAATTCTGTCAGTGAAGTCAGACATCCCCCCAGCTCTAATCTTATATCAATTCCCGTCCTGGTGTCATCAGTTGCGGTAACTCCAACTTTTACAGCTATGAAGCCTGCAGCAGGGAAGGAGAATTTTGGTCACCATTTTAGATCATTATGGTGCATGAGCCTGGGTAGACTGCATATTGCTAGTACCAGACACAA
Source organism: Protopterus annectens (assembly GCF_019279795.1). Classification (NCBI taxonomy): domain Eukaryota; kingdom Metazoa; phylum Chordata; order Ceratodontiformes; family Protopteridae; genus Protopterus; species Protopterus annectens. The sequence goes on from NC_056727.1 coordinate 309,602,357, forward strand.
ATAGAAATTAAAGGCCAAAAGTATGTCCCCAAACTTAAAGGCAATACACAATTGTATGCAGAGCTCATTGTAAATGCAGCCACCTATACTGAGCCAGAAGATTTAGCAAACCAACTGGCCAATAAATTCAGCTCCAACTTTACCCCTCTCTCCCCCTCAACCTTCCCTCAGGAAATACCATCAAATATAACTCCCCTGCTATCACTAGGGAACATGTCCTTAATGCTCTCTCGAAGGCCAAGAAAACTGCATCAATGGGCCCAGACAATATCCCAAGATACCTTCTAAATAGCATGAAACATGACCTATCAGGGCCTCTACAATTGCTATTTAACTATACCCTCCAGACTTCGTGCCTCATGAATGGAGAACAGCAACAGTCATCCCTCGGCATAAAGGTGGTCCAACTGCAAACCCTGGAAACTACAGACTCGCAAGTCTCACTAGTCTTACACACAAAGCCATGGAAAGAATGATCATGGAAATGATCAATAGTGATAAAGTAAACCTCCAGACACTGAACCCAACCAAGTTTGGTTTCGTCAAGGGCAGGTCATGCCTACTCAACCTGGTGGACCTCTTTGAGAAGGTCGCTAAAGTAAAGTAATGTATTACAGCAAAATGGTTCACACTGCCTACCTTGACCTGGCCAAAGCATTTGACACAATACCCCACTCCGGCATTGCTGACAAACTCAAAAAGTTAGATACAAACTCCTATGTTACCCGGTGGACAGCCAACTAGCTCACAGACAGGACCCAGGAAATTATAAGTGAGGAGTCCAACTCTACAAATAGGCCAGTCAGTGGAGTCCCTCAGGGAATCAGTCCTTGGACTGCTCCTTTTTGGCATTTACTTCTCTGAAGTCAAGACCAATGCCAGTGCTCGCTGGCTGACTAAATTTGCAGATGATTGCAAATTAGGGGCTTTTATTGAATCCCACACTGACAAAAAAGCTCTCCAGGAAGGGCTGACACAGACAAACAACTGGTGTCAGAGCCATGGATTAAAACTAAATGCCAAGAAGTGCATAATATCCACCCCTGGTAACTATGATATTGACAACACACCCCTTAGATTTAACCCAGTAGTTAGGGACTTAGGGACACACAGATAGTAATCTAGCCTTTGACCATCATGTGTCTACAGTAGTGAAGAAATCATTCTACGTTGCACAACTTATAAACAAAGGTATGGAATCCAAGTCCTAGGAAGTCATGGTTCCCCTGTATTTGGCATTCATCAGACCTATCACGGAGTACAATGTCCCCTTTGGTATTGACCTAATCAAGCATATCCAACAACTGGAACATCCACAGAGGTTCCTCAACAAAAGAATACAGGGATTAAGCAAAATGTCCTATGCAAACTGCCTCAAGGCTCTATCTCTGTAATCAGTCCGATACAGGCTTTTAAGGGGAGATAGATTCCCGACATACAGGGCATTGTCAGACCCCCCCTCTAATGGACCTCCTGCATATTCACAAAACAAAGAGCACCAGAATTATCCATTATAAAAACTTAAACCTTGCCTGTGATATAAACAGGACCTGCTGGACAGAGAGTTATGTATCCCAGAGATTACCCCATCCATGTGAAGCAGAGTTCCTCCCTAACCCAATTCAAGTGTAACATGGGCATTTGGATAGGGAACAGGAAATTCATCTCTGGTTTGGCATCTATGTCTCTAACCTGCAAATGGTTCATCTCCCAGGCCCTAGCTTGTAAATGTTTCATCTCCCATGCCCCTGATTATACTTATCAAGGGTATCAGAACTTGCCAGAGATTTGGGATGCATGGCTAGGCATAAAAAGGCCCTTGTGGTCGCAGGCCTAGAAAATACCTATGAAACAGAGACTTCTAGGGTATGTGTCAAACCAACACCACCACAAATTGAAACTTCAGAACCTTCAAACCACAACAGCTCACAGCTCCAAATCAGGTGAGACAAAAGAAGTTGCAAATAAATGCCAAACGTTATTGGTAACAATTAAGCGCTTTCTCCTCCTTCAAGAGACTTAATCAGAACAAATTTCATTACAAACCCAGCCCTTAAATAGCCTTGCTTAATGATGCATCATGAATCACTTAATTACACCTTAAAAACACACTACATAATTTATCAAAAATTAAGTAAGTAAATAAATAAATGAATGAAACTCACTCATTGTGTTTGACTGACATTGTAAAACATTTAAAACATTAAAACACACCTCATATTTAATTTAATTGTGCCTTACAGGACACTTCAAACCATCTAGCCCATAATATGTTTTAATTTTAAATTACATGCAATATTAAACTGCCTCATTTAATCCAGGAAATTGGGTGGCATCCAACCTTAACTGCCATCTCAATTCACTTGCATTCAAGTGCAAGTCTACTATTTTACCCTGAGGGTCCTGCAGAAAGTTAATCAGCAGTTGGCAAAGCATACCGAGCAAATACAGAATTTAATGAAGAAAAATGTGCCCCAAATGGGGGCAAATATCTTTGGAAGTCTGGGGCTCTAAGTCTAAGTGTGCCGGCAGGTCCCCGTACCTACAGCATGTAGACAACCTCACAGACAATGTAACAGACTAGCATAACGAGGAAATGGCATTACAACAAGGAAAAGAAACACCATATACCTCAACACCTCTTTAATGTGCAAATTCTGAACCTTTTGAAGAAGAGCCAACCCTTCCTTTGTTGGCAGTATTCATTGTTATGGATGTAGACAGAGGTGCCAAGCAAAGACATCTTTCACAGTTAGCTCCAAAGACACAGAAAGCACCATCTTTCAAGCAGAAGTGCCATGACATAGCTGTCGCACAGGCTACTGCCATCAAGAATAAGTACAGTTGGTTGGAGTGCTACACGGCATATGTGAGGAATTTTAACTGTATATGGGATTAGTGGAGGTCAGAGTTTAATGTCATGATGATCTTCATACACAATGCGGTTGCACAGACACACAGCATCCATGTCAGCCTCCACATGCCAACTAGTAAGGACTTTGGCACATGCTGGGGCCACAGCTGGATGTGGATGAGTCAGGGTAAGCATGCTTGCTAGACAGTAAGCCCATACACCACATGTATCTGAAAAAAGTGCTGCAGTCGGGTGTAGTATGCCCACAACATATGCAAGAACCTCTTGGGTAAGGTCTAGGTCTTACAGCATTTTTAAGTCAATAACAACAGGTTCCCCTTTTTCCAGTATGTCCTGTCACTGAGCAACTTGGCATTAAGTTCATTTGCTAACAATCTCCAGGACCATCATCAACATTATCTTGGGAGGCATTATGCATTACACCTTCAAAATCCAATTCAAATTGTAAACATCAGCAATACAGTACTTATTCATGATTAAGTTACTTCCCAAACACAGGGTACATGCGTTCACAGGATGAATCCTGTACTTATACCTTACACCTGAAAAACAGCAGCAGCAACAATGACACACTTCATAATGGAAAACAGAAGTTATTTTTTAACCAGGTAAATACAACTTCAATAACACTGCACTGAACTGATAATATCCCCCTTACCTTTTCTCATATCACCTGGTTCTTCACAGTTCAATCACAGTCTCCTACTTTATCAAACACTCGCGCCACTTACCAATGAACACTGTACAAACAATGAGGACCTATAATATGCATGAGCAATACATTTGTGAATATATGGAGAAATGTCTGACATACAGTATAAGTTAAAGTATGACTCAGCAACGACCACAAGTAACAATGCATGCATAAAACGTATTATGTTTGCAACGCAACACTGTCACACAGTGAATGTAATGCCCCACAGGTGAGCACTAAGCGGTGCTTCTTCACCTGTGCAGTCATGTACCATGCACAAGGCTGCTGGAGGGACTTCTGTGCTGCTGTCATCAGCTGCCAACATCACTATCGTCACTGGTGGGCAAAAGACAGAGGAAACTGCATTGCCGCTATCGTTTACTGGATGTGGCAATTGCGCACCAGACCTACAAATGATCATGTTTTACAAAATCCAGCAGGCTGTAAACATTCTGCATGCAGTAACAGTTTCATACTAAAGCCCCCCCACCTGACTTGTCCAGACAGTGGAAATAGGCTTTAAGGAGGCCAAAGACTCATTCAATGACTACTCATGTCTGGGACAGGGTGGGGTTAAAGCCCTACTTAGCTGCTCCTTGGAGGTTATGGACTAGTGTTATTAGTCAAGGTTTAACTGGGTAGCCTGAAACAGAAACATGTGAGATACCAAATGTGTCCTCAGTTTGTCTAGAAAAGGTCCCTATGGCAAGCATAGTGAAGGCTGTACATACTTTAATATCCACAGGTATACAACAGTTTTTATTACCCATCTGCACAAGGTGCATATATACACACATCCAGAAGACTATGAATTGCAAAAGATAGGAACAAGCACTCATTTATTAAATTCACATGTTTTTCATACATTTCTTATTTGAATATCAGTATTCCCTCATTTGCATTTTCTCAAACCATGTTCCAAATTATTTGCTTTGGTGCAGCTGTTGTCTCAGACTCATGCCTTGGCTACACTTGTGTGGAACCCAAGCAAAGACCTGCTCTGCCCGTAAGCATGATTATAAATACCACCCTAAACTTAAATGAGACTAAGTGCAGATGATGTGCATTTTTTGTAAAAATAACCATCTACGTTTAATAAGACAAATGTAACAATTAAACGTACTTCTGTAGTGCTATTATTAACTTGACTGCATACGGTTACATAGCTTTAAGGTAATCAGATACATCAACAATTTTCACTGATTTGTTCTATCTGGCTTTCTAGTCCACAATGGAACCGAAATGGGTCATTGGACCAGTTCACTTACCTGGTTAACAAATGTGAAATAAATACATACATGCATACATACATACTCAGAAGAGAACAGGCAGCAGGGATGAACCCAAAGAAATACATTACTGAAAAGACAGAAAGGAAAAATCAACCACTTGACTTTATGGTAAGTGCCACACACAATGTTATTTCTATAAGATGGCCTGCAGGACTCTGATCACAGCTTTCACACAGCTTAGTCTCATGACTATGCTAGTCACTTTACCCATACAAGTCAAGTAACTCACTAAGCTTAGCAACCTATATACTCTGGAATAACCAGCCCTACCGGGCTGGAATATGAAGCCAAAATACACTCTACAACTGAATGCTTTTGACTAATAAACCCAGAAAAGAAATGAGTGAAACATACCAAAAACTACTACCAGACTTGACACCACTTTTATGTTACTGTCATAATTGCACACTTCAATGTTGGACTGCATTATTTGTTCATGTGAATTTTCTTTCAAAGTTCTTCAATATTTAAAAAAGATATGTATCTACAAAACAAAACACATGTCCCTGTGTGTGCATGTTTTTGTTTTTAATTACAATCATACATACCTTGGTTAAGTGCTGAGCAATATAACCTCTGCCACAGCCAATATCTAGGGCAACAGGAAATGTTCTAAAAGTAAAGAAATAAATACCCATTACAAGTTTTAAATTATTTAAACAAATTTGAAAGCAATTAAAAATTAAGGACTTCTTAAATTCCTGACTGATGCTGATTGATCCGTTTGTTAGCCAGGTTAGTGTACAGTCTTTGAGTAACCCTTACAAATACAACCAGGATTTTCAAGATGCACAGAGTAACCACATAACGGAAACAATTACAACTGCAGACTGCAGCAAATCTTCTACAATGCAAAAGAAAATAAGCATAAAAATGAAAAAAACAAACAAAGGCTCCAGTGGTTAGGCATATAGAATCTTGCTAGGAATAGAGCACTCATCAACAGAAAATTTTCTGGGCTGTGGGAGAGACATTTGTAAGTTCCAATACCATCTCCATCCTAGGGTAAGATGCTGCTAATGCCTACATAGGCAACTTGCTCTAGAAAACACCACTTTTTTGGTTGGCAATGGTTATTCAAATATTATTACACCTTGCAAAACCTTCTTGAATGTGCCCCAATACTTCATATCATTGCTTGGTATGTTCAGGGCCTGGGATAGCAGACTGGCAACACTTGTTCTGGGATTGTTCCTTACTGCAGACCTTTAAGAAGGACCTACAAGAAGTTATGGTACAAATGGGTCTAATCACAAATTACTCACACCATTTAACCACTACTATGAGTGGAACTCTCCATGGATACAACCCAGTACCAGCAACTGCTTGTAATTTGCTTCTTTTGTTGGCCAAGAAATGCATAACCAGAAAACCTAAAAAGTTTACAAATAAATCTGTAAAACATGGAATTAGGATCCCTTGATCAAGGTAGGCCTGGCCACCTGTTAAAAAAATGGGAGATAATCAACCTTTGGCTAGATACCTAACTGAAGTAAACTGGGCCCTCCATATTCAGCATATAACATTATTAAATTTTACAGCCAACAAGACTTGCAAACAGGAACCAGCTGGAAACAAATGTAAAATCCACCAGTACTTGGTAATAGAAGTGCTTTATTCCTAAAATAAATTCAGTAAAATCAAGATAAAATGTAGTTAAGCGCTTTTGTTCCAAAAATTGTATACAATTACAAGGAACTTCATCAGATACAGCTAATAGTTACAGTGTTGTTTAAATAGTGTGTTAAAGCAAGGCCTTTTTTTCACATCATCAAGGTTAAAACAGTGAGCACCAATCAGTCAGCAATATATACTAGACCTCCCCCGCTTTTTTTTTTTTTTTCACACCACAGCAAGACTGGCTACCACTACTAAAAAGTAATAGTGGTATAATAAACCTTAAAAAGTTATAAAAACTTTATAAATGCATAAAACAAGTATCTATCAAGTGATTTTAACTTCAAAACACTATTGAGACAGACTCATTTAAACCAGGCCAGAACTTGGCATTTAAACTAAGCTGCCAACACAATTCTGCTTTTTCCAGCAGTACTGGCCATGGTCTGCCCCTAGTTGTTTTCAGAACACACTCCAATACTATAAATTTAAAACAGTGTCCACAAGTCACTATATTATGTTTCCGAGTCTGTCTCACTTAATAGTGTTTTGAAGTTAAAAATCACTTGATAGATAGTTGTTTATCTACATTTTATCCTGATTTTACTGAATTTATTCTATGAATAAAGCACTTCTATTGCCAAGTACTGGTGGATTTTACATTTGTTTCCAGCTGGTTCCTGTTTGCAAGTCTTATTGGCTGTACTAGTTACTGCTTTCTCTTTGGTTTTCCTGGTCTGTTTTTCGCAGATGGAACCTACGCAAAGGAACTTGTCTCAATCACAGGGAGACTCATTAGGAGAACTGAATTTTAATTCAGCAGCTAAACAAACAGTTGGACTGCTCAGAACAGATTTCTCTTTCTCAGCTCTCTACACACCGCATTCCTGATTTACAGCAAAATGATAGTGACAATGATGGTGGTAATTTGGTGACTGGATCTAACAACTCTAATAACCATAATAAGCAATTTTTTGAGAAGACCCTCTTTTTCTATGAAAGCTAATATGTGTTCAAATGGCAATGGTGCACTTGTAAGAGGACGAAATTCAACAGCCTTGTTAGCTGAATGGCTGCAACCTGGGACAACATTTGACAACGTGAACACAGGTACAAATAATTCTATTTCTGACAAACTAAATTAATTAGACTATATACTACTCAAAATTAAAAAATTTAAAATGGGCAATGTTTATTTTACTGAGTGCATCCGTAAGAAAATGGTTCCAAGTGTTTGCATGTTTGGCGTTATCCGACAGGTATTGTGGCCAACTCCCCATTACATAAAGACCTTCCGGCACCTTTTGATAGATTTGGGCTAGAATATATGGAGTTGGTCATAAGGGACAATAACAAATTAATAGAAACTAAGTAATGAAGCATCTGAACTGGAGACAGAAATAACTAGAAATCCCCAGTTCAGCAATAAAGAGTTTGAATACAATCGGATTTTTTAAATCCATTGATGAACATATGGCCACTATTAATCAAAGAAAGATCAAAACACTTGGGAGGGATGAGCAAGCATATAAAACTCATACAGCTTACCCCCTCCTCCTCAATCTCAAGTATGGGGCACTAAATACCATGAAAATAATACAAGACTCGGTACTAATAACATGACTAGTGACATGCTTCTTCATGAAGCAGGATCTGTAAATGCTGATTTTTTTTTTTTTAGACAAAAGAAGTGCCTTTCCACCCCTCAGACGATCAGAACGTCTCATGAACCAACACAGGACCAAATACAACAATCAAGGGTATCAGCAGATGCCCTATCCCCCTTCAGTGGGAACACTCAAGTCGAGCAGAGGCAGAACCAGTGGAGCCTGGAGGAGGAGGAAATAACGAATGGTTTTATAACACCAAATGTGGACTGTGAATTTATGTTACCTGCAGTTAATATTACACCTAATAATTCAAATGACTTCCGTGTACAACTTTTCAGATTTGGTTCCGACTTCTCATAACTTTTTTGCTAAAGGATTAACCTTTATTCCTTGCAAAGGTATTAATCTTGTACAAACACTTATTGACCTTAAACAGTATGTACGTAAGCTGAATTTTAGAGTGTTCTTTCATGACAACAGTATGGTGGCTGATCCATTCAGAACAACTAGTACATTTAACCCCCCAATTCATCCTACTTTAGAACTATTTGAAAGAGCTTGTGAGCTTGATATTAGGGCTTTAGCATCTGAAATACAGAAGGTGAAAAAGAACAATTTAAATAAGACAGAAATTCAGGACCTCAAACTTCTTAGACAGCAAGTATTAGAATAATAAAAACCAGACAAAGGAGGGGGTATAGTGGTGATGAATAAAAACTGATTATGTGAATAAGATGAGGATTATTTTGGAGGGCGACACTTATAAAAAAAAAAAAAGTTCTCTAAATGAAGTGAACAGCATGTATACGAAAATCAATGTTTTATTACAAGATTTATTGAGGGCTCCATACCCATTGATGAACTCAATTACTTGACAGTGCTCTACCCAAAAATACATGTAATATTTGGTGTGCCTAAGATGCATGAAGTTGTGGCCCAACCACCAATGCGCCCAACTGTGGATGCAAGAGGTTCCATCACACACACCCTTGCCAAATTCCTCGACTTACATCTTAAGAAATATGTTATGTAATAACTGAATGTTTGTGAGGATTCTTGGGATTTTTTAAAAAAGAATGACTAATGTTATTTTTGAAACAAGCTATTTATTCATAACAATTTATGTCAAGGATCTTTACACTGTCATCCGCATGACTTGGGGGAAGAATGGTTCTGTGAATATTTGAGACTGAAAGGTATAGCACAGGATAAAATAAACATGTTTGAACAACTACTTGACATGGTGCTGAAAGGTAATTTTATTTTATTTGAGAAGGAATATTACCTCCAAGTAGAGGGTGTGGCAATGGGCTCTTCGTGTGGGGGACTACACGCAAGTATTGTTATGTTAGAGTAGGAAAAGCAATATTTTGTTAATCCCAGTTCTACCCCTTCTGTCACACATACATTAGTTTCCTGGACAATATCTTTATTTTATGGGATGGGCCAGGTGATGAAGTAAATAAATGCCTGTAATATATAAATGGAACACCACCATTTTTAAAGTTTACCCACCACATTGATTATAGAAAAATTCCCTATTTAGATGCAATGATTACAAAAGATGTGTTGAATAACAGATTTACTACAGAAATTTACCGTAAGGAAATAAGAGGTTATGTACTCACCATAACGTTCCATCTGAGTAGGTAAACTTCATTTGTCAGCAACCTATGGGTTATCGGATCCATATCGGATCCGAGCCGGCAGCTTCCAACAGCTAAGATCCGAGCTCCAAGCTCCTCCCCCTTACCCATAATCCCCTGCTATCCCTTCCTGACCTCAAAGTCATTAAACAACAGTGTAGCCATTAGCTCTATCTGATGAAGTTCCTTGTAATCATATACAAATTTTGGAATTTAAGTGCTTAGCTACATTGTATCCTGATTTTACTGGATTTATTCTATGAATAAAGCACTTCTATTGCCAAGTACTGGTGGATTTTACATTATTAAATTTTAACCCAGGCCCCAATGTTTATATAAATCATTAGTTTTGAGGGTTGGATGATACAGGCCACTTCATATTATACCACCTAATATTGTTTGTTTCTATGACTACCCTCTCACCTGCCCTGTTCTTTATTGCCCTTTAACTGAGACACCATTCTGCATTATCAGCTTTAATAATTGCCTCTTGCCTAATTATTGTAGGTAAATGGTTATAATTACTCTGTTTTGTTTTTATAGGGGAAATGTAGTGATTTATTACTTAGCAAGCTATCTCGTCAAGCTTTCACTTAATAGATTGGGATTACTTGGTAGTGCTATTATTTACTTATTCTATTGTATAATATTTCATAACACTGTTTGTGGCTATACTGTTTCTACTAATGGAATATTGGTATACTCTGTCTTTTTCATGTTGATGTATTAAAGCACTGCAGTCAATAAACTGAAATGATGGAAATGTTAAAAAAGAACACAAGAATATCCAACAAGATACATGCAAGAACTGGCAAAATGGCTATGCAAACAATTATGAACCCTCTACAATGCACAGCAGATGTGTATATTTAAAAGCTGAAAGTAAACAATAACATGCACTGAGAAAGTCAATTTGTCAACGACGTGCTTAAGATTTCACCAGAACTTGAGGACACTGGAAACAGAACAGAAAAATTAATATAAAAAGAAAGAAAGATAGTTACTGATCTGCAGATTCCCAATTAATATTATTAAGAAAATTAAAACGCATGAACAGAGCAAAAGCAGTTTGCTGCTATCATACTTTAAATGACAGCTTCTTTCTATTTGGTTTAAACATCAGTGGAACTAGCCAGAAAACTATTTGTCTGCTTGTTTTTCTACTTAGTCAAGCCACTCGTCATACAGTCTATCCCACCAGCTGGCCACTGTCCCCTTCTACTACCAGCCAGCCAGTTTCCACAGAATGAAAATATGAAAATGTTAGTGGAAGACTTCTGTGGTTTACCCAGTCTGCGTTTATTTAAAAGCAATCAAAAGCAAGATCACTGAGACCAAACTCAAATCCAGTTTAATAAAAAAATGCAGTTACCATAGACTACAGTCTTAAAATCCATGCCCAACAAAAAGATCATTGCTATGAGGCATTATTTTGGGTAAGATAACATTTCACTGTGCCTCTCACATCCCTACACTGAGTTAGAGAAACTCCAGAATCACAGAGCCTCCAAGACAAACATTTATGTTGTGATGGTACAGTCAGTAGTCTCATAGCTTTATTCTCCCTCCACCCATGACCCTACTTAACCCTTCTCCATTCACCATGGAAATCCATTGTTCTACAAGCTGGTGTTGAGACCAGTGATCTAGTGATGGACCAGTCAGATGCTCTGATCATAGCCTTATTCACTTTATGGTTGAAGTACCTTGGACAGCATCACCTCTCAAAGGTTTAATAGTTGCAGGAACCAGAGTTGGATTCCTCTTACTTACCAATTCCCCATCTTACATCAGCCCTTGCAGTTCAGTGCTATCACCACTGATTAGGAGACTGTAATCTTTTATAAGTTTTTGACTGCATTGCTCCATTTTCTAGCCAGTGTCCATTTCATGCCATTCAAACCATGATATGATTGTGAACTCTGTCAGCTGATGAAAACAGGATTATAGCTATAAGGCAAGAAACATTACACCATCCAACTTGAGAAGATTCTGTTAGGCAAACATTATGCAGTCTATCAGGCTGAGTCCTTGGAGAAGTCATCTTCATATTTTTCTCAGTTAATCAGGCAAATATGGGAGATATCTGTTGTGGCAGATCGACTGGCAGCCCTCTCCTAGGCATCAGGCAGGCTTAGCTGGCGATGCCAGTTTGAAGACTTTTATGTCTGCAGAGTATGAAATTGCTGCCTGGTATTTTGCCACCAAGCTTGTCGTGGTCACTGAAGTGCTGGCTCAAGCATGCTCACAAGTGCATTCCACAGTCCTGCAGAGCACATGGCCAGAGTTTAATAATCCAGATTAAAAGTATTTTGTTGTTTTATCTGTCCTAATGCTTACAACAGCCTCTGAAATGGATCCAGGCCCATAAACCTTGTCATGTTATGACTCAAGTTGCTAGGTCAAGTTATTTACCACGTCACTGCATCTAAACACATGGAGGAAATTCTTCCTTCTATCCTAAAGGAGGCCTTTGTTAACGAACCAAAGCAACTCACAAAAACTTTAGAAAGACGCTGGAAATGTCAACAATAAGGATGGTGTGCAGGAAAAATAATCCACTTCACGTAAAGCTTAGCAATTTGTTCAAAAGCTGAATGAACAGCGTAACGCACTTGTATTAAACCTCTTTAATGAAAAACGAGTAAATGTAAAATGCTGCAAGCGTTTTTCGTTCTGAAAGTAAACTTCCTCAGACAACAGTCAGTACAATTGCAATTGAACATTAAATAAACTTTTCAAACTTAATGCAAGTGCTTCATTAACTAATTAATGGCATCACATCCTCCATTTAAAGAAACAGCAAACGCTGTTAAACATTGCTATAAGAAGAACGAGATTTTCTTAAAATGCTAAACTGCAAGTACAAGTTGTACCTAAAAAGCACATAGTTTTATATAACATTAACAATATTTATAAAAATATAAAAAATATATAAACTATTAATGCTAATAATTTTAAAAAACATAATACCAAAGTGCAAACCTTATTTAAAAACACCTTTTCTTATGGGTAATAAATAAATTAAGTAATAGTTATTTTAAAGGTATGAAAATACATATCACTATTACTATAATTTTGACCTTACCAATAGACATCCAAAATACTTATACACCAATATAAAAAATAAAAAAATAAAAATTAAAACCTACCTCAAAAGGTTTTTAATCTTTAATATACAAGAAATTAAACATGAATCATTTAATCCTGGTGCCCTACATGCTGCTAAGCGAAGTTGCCAAGCTAGTTCTTTTTTCTCTAATTCTAACCTTAAAAGGTTGTCATTCACAAAGCTATGGCCTACTAAATGTTTATTAATTTGGCCTATACCCATAAAATTAAATGTATGGTCAGGGTTACTGGTACAGTGTCTCGCCAGAGCATTTTCATTTTTACCTTTATTAACTGCATATAAATGCTCATAAATTCTATCACGCAGACGCCTATCCATCTTACCCACATAAAATGATGGGCATTGGGTACACCGTGCCAAGTAAACCACCGCCCTAGAGTTGCAGGTATAAGATTCCTTAACTTGATAGGTGGCTAACCTAATAGTAAATTCATCTGATGTCTCAATATACTTACAATATTTACATGCCCCACACTTCTTGGTTCCCCCCTTGGTTTTAGTGTTAATGGGTTTGGTTTCAAGAAGTCTTTTCATGTTGGTACCTTTTCTATATGTAATTACGGGGTTAAAGTTTAAAATCTGGGAGACATCCTTATCCATAGATAAGAAACACCAATATTTCCTCACTATTTTTCCTATGTCCAATGCCTCTAGGCAATATGTAAAAGTAAATACAATTGTAAAGTTCTCATTGTTCTCAGCGCCATACATAGGACCCTGATTTATACTACCAATGGTTTTCACATGTGTGTTGTTATTACCAATTTCTAAGTTAGTAATTCCATTGGGGCTGTCAATTTCAATGTCACCCATCAAGATTGGTTTATAAGTCCCTCTCTCTCTCTTTTTAATCACTTCTTTAAAAATATTGTCCAAGAAGGAAGCTGGGTATCCTCTTTTCAAAAACATGAGGTATAACAAATCACATTCCTCTTCAAACTCCTTATTTAAGGTAACCATCCTCGCAGCCCTCACCAGTTGTCCTTTCACCACAGCTTTCTTTTGATGAAGGGGGGTGCATACTGGTGAAATGGAGAAAGCTGTTAGAGTATGTAGCTTTTCTAAAAGTATTTGCTGTATAACATCCCCTGTTTTTGCTCAGTTCAACGTCCAGGAAATTAATAGTAGTTTCCTGGAAGTTTTGAGTAAATTTTAGAAAAATTGTAGTAGAATTAAAATAGTTTACTAGTTGATTAGCTTCTTCCTTGTTACCTTTAAATATAATAAAGATGTCATCCAAAAATCTTCTATAGCTTACAAACTGGTTAACCCAAGGACTATTAAAAATATAATTGTTTTCCCAGTGGGCCATCACCAAGTTCGCAAAGCTTGACCCTACAGGAGAACCCATCGCTACTCCTATTTTTTGGATGAACAACTTGTTTTCAAATAACACAAAGTTGTTTTTCAATATAATATCAAGAAGTTGTTCAACTAGATTACATTCATTATTGTTTGCCCCTTTAAATCTAATGAAATCAACCACCCATTCTATCCCCAAGTTATGCGGGATACAAGAATACAAATCAGTCACATCCACAGTTAGGAAGTTTGCCATATCGTCATATGTTATAGACTGCAAACATTGCAAGAAGGCCCAAGAGTCCTTCAAAATGTGTTTTTCCATACTGACATATTTCTTTAGGATGGTGTCCACTAATTTAGCGCAAGGGTTTTACATTTACTCGTTTTTCATTAAAGAGGTTTAATACAAGTGTGTTACGCTGTTCATTCAGCTTTTGAACAAATTGCTAAGCTTTACGTGAAGTGGATTATTTTTCCTGCACACCATCCTTATTGTTGACATTTCCAGCGTCTTTCTAAAGCTAAAGGAGGCCTTGACAATTCCTATTTTTAGAAGGGGCTAGCTGCAAATTATATAGGTAACTATAAACCAAACAAACTTTACATTTATTGGTAAGGTTCTAGCAAAGGGCACATATATGGGAAAGAATTTGCACTTTAAAAACATTTAAGGTCCCTATTAATTGGTCTTTCAGTCCAGATGCAACAAAGAGACTGCCCTTACTCAGGTATTCAATAATCTCTCCCTGGCAAAAAGGTTAATATTGTTATTCAATTTTGGTCCTCTTCTCTCTCTCTTTGGCATCTGGTTCTGATGATGATGGGACCCTGCTAGCTCACTTGGGGCAGTGCTGCAGCATCACAGACACCATTTTGGAGTGGTGTGCCTCATGATTCAGGATGTGCTTAGCGACTAGTGTTAATACCTCCTCTCTACAATCTGCCTTATGATGTGCTTCAGATTTATGATGTGCTTCAGATTCAGTTCTAGGCCCACTGCTATTTGCAGTGTATGTGTTTCCACTCTGAAATACTATTTGATGTACATCTACCAATAGCACTGCTATACTGGTGACATGTAGCGATACCTTTTCTTCCCTCAAGAACACAAGTCAAACCACCTGCAGATTTGGAATGCACCCACAACTGAATTAATAATTTGCTTAAACTCAGCCATCACTCACCCACACTAGTTTTGGTCTCTGACAATATTTACTGAAGTAACAAACTGGAATTTGTGACAAACACGAGGAATGTAGAGGTGATTTTGATGAATGACTGGCTAACCTTTAAGGACCACCTGTCAAAATGTCCTCCTGTTTTCAAAGGAATATCACAATTGTCATGCACCTTACTCCTCCTACAGAACTCCAGGTGTTGATAAAGATTATGCATTTCCTCCATACTCAAACTGTAATGCTCTCAAACAAGGGCTTCCAATTTGCAAAAGTGCAAACTCCTGCAGCTCAGGCATTGATGGGAGTATCGCGATACTACCATACTATCTAGATTCTGTGGAGCTGGGCACTGGTTGCCAATATGCATATGTAATGCTTAAAATTTCTTGTTTGCTTGGGCCTTCACAGCTTTGATCTCCCTCTTACCTTAAAGAACATCTGTCTCGGTGAACAGTCTGCCATGACTCCACTGATGAATGTTTGCTTTTCCTGGGCTATAGCTTTGGAACCTCTTACCGAATTGGTTGACAATATCCCCACTGCTTGTCAGTTTTAAATGATCTGTTAAAAATGAACCTATTTGGTCCGATACATGAAGTATGTCAATG